>NW_019384423.1:810006-886301 GCF_000671375.1 Centruroides sculpturatus | reverse complement strand
AGACATCATTAATATAAATAATTTTTATGGCCGTTGAATAAGAAATGTTTCTTTCACAAGAAATGTATAAAATTAGTGCTGTATTAGACTTACGGTACCTAATTTACATACTGTACAGACGATAGTAAACTCAATTTACCCGCCTAAACTCTCCGTAGCGTGGCGCTGGACGGCGGAAAGTACTTCGGCTGCCCGATGACGTTTTACCGAATTATAGGTGTTTGTTTACCATGTTTGTACGGATACCGTCGCAATTTTTTCGCCGTCATATAGGAATCCGAACTATAGGAACCCGTGTTATAGGGGGGTCGACTGTATTATATTATATCTATTATTTCATTATTATTTCTTCTTCTTCTTCTCAGTTTATATGGAGAGTATAGCTCTTCTTAGGGCCTATTATTTAATTGTGACTACCCTTTATATAAAGAGCATCGGCATCAAAACTTTGAAAGATATTGAAAATATGAGTTCAAACTGACAAGTGAGTCTTACCTGGAGGATACGCAGAATCCACATCAAAGTAGAATTTGAAATTAAAAACAAAAATTTTTATGAAGGAGGAACAAAAAACAGTCAAGCCCATGAAAAGTCAAAAAAGTAAACTGTAAAGGAAAATTTTTAAAATTAATCTTTGGGTGTCAAATTGATGAAAATCACACGGCAAATACAAAGCCGTTTTGAAAAAGTTCCAGAGTAATCTCTGTACTTTTCAAAATCATCTCTTACAGAGAAATGGGCTTTTTCAAACTCTTTCCACCCTTTACATAAGGATAGGGCCTCTTTTTAACGATCCTATTATGGGTTAGTCTAGGTCACAACAAAGCGGCCAGATGGTAAGGGACGAGGTCACACACATCCTGACGAAACACTCCGAAAAGTCCCGGAGTTTCCGACCGGTTCGAATTCGACAGCGGTAAGCCGTCGCCTTAACCGCGCGAAAATCCTGCCAAAGAAATGGACTCGGGATTAAAATTCATGAGGGAGGCTGAGTCCACAATTCTTATCGGCTCCTTGACAAAAGCATATAGTTCTGACGGAAAATAATACTTACAGATGTCCAAACAGTATTCAAACCCGATCTTATTCAGTGAAAGAGTAAAATCTAGATCGCGCCATCACCATTTTAATATCAATTATTAGTAATGCTCTCAACTTCACCAAAAGCAATTATACAATAGAGGCAAGTTACCTTTAGCGCTCGAATAGGGCAATTTACCCTTAAAAAGAGACCTTTCAGAAGATATTATTCCCGGCATATATAACAAAAATATACATTATATTACTACTAACAACGTCACGTAATGTGTCCACCGAAAAAATAACTTACCAGGGAGCACCGTAGCCTAGTAGCTTTCACCCAACACGAAAGACAAGAAAAGCACACGATATAATGCTTATTAATGTATTTTAGATAAGTGAATGTTTATTAGATTACTTATAGAACGTGCTTAAATAGGAGATGGCCGTTACTTTCGATTGCCGATTCGGTGTTTTCTTCGACAAGTTCTAAATTCGTATGGTGTACCTTCCGAGGTCATTTCGGCTATGAAAATTATGTAATTCAATGCCAGGATAGAATTAACTGCCTTCTCGGAAAGGTCAGACAGGGATGCACGAAATTCACTGGGCACATCGTCACCCCCGGTGCACATTGCAATATTTGGAAAGTTTCAAAATTTTGTATAGTATGTATCGCATTTCGCCAGTTTGTTCAGAATAACTATTTGGTCTGCACTTATTGCATTAACTTAGAATATGTGATGATGTCATTATTAAGAATGTGTAGTGTGAATGTGCCTAATGAGACTTCTGTTCCTCTTTTTCCTAAATATTAGTATTCTGTCGAGTGCCATACTTAGGGACTTTACTATTTCTGAGTGTCCTTTGCCTCGTAACTTCGTTTTTCCATTACGGATTTGTAGCTCTTGCGGATGACGTGGGCCGTCTCCGGAGTTCTCGGCACTGTTTGTCGGATCTCGAGCTGTCGTTGACGAGTGGAAATCTTGATTTCTATTTGTTACAGGAGTGTCATAGGATGACATCACTGTAAGCACAAGTGTTAATATCTTAGGTTTATACTTTAGTGCAAATATGCACAAAGCCTAAAAGAGAAAATTTAAGGGACCAAATTCTTGTGAATAGTAGAATAGCTGTTTACAAGAAATTCTTGTTGGTATTTGTGTTTATTTTGTGAGCATTGGTAAAGTGCTGTGGCAATACCCTATTAGCAGAATGTATGTTATAAATCAGTGAAAGTTTCCAATTAAAAACTGTGGTCTGACAAGTCCTTAAAATTTATAATAAATTAAAAATAGTTATTAAGATTAAGAATGTATGTTATTTGTCCTTCCACAGGGATTTCAAAAATGCATACTGCACTATGCAATTTGCCAGAGTCAAATTTTAACTTGCATCTTGTTTCCAAACTACGGAACAATTTACACGTCCTTTTCTTGAATAAATGAATTTATTTACTATAAGCATCAGCAGAACTAATGCACCATCTGCATATACTTGTGTAATGCTGGAAAGATCTCTCTTGCATCCAGTTAAAGTAAACTCTCTGAACATGTATTCTATCAGACATTTACTTCATTTTGTTCAAATATCACAGAGAATGGTTTAAAATAAAGGACAGAAATTTACCAAATTTACCAAAAATATATGTCTCATGTCAAGCATAAAAAATGTTATCTCTCTTGTAATTCAAAACCCAAAATGTTAATTCTTTTGAAAATTAGTCCATAGAATACTTTAATTTTCTAGAATTGGTTCATTTGTATTGGTATAGTTGCATTTCCTTTAGTTAACTGTTTATATTCCAATTAAATTTACAGTGAATTTTAAATTAATTGTTTTTAAATCCTATTTTTGAACATTTAGCATAGTAAACCTACTTGAAACAGATGGCCAAATGGTCGAGGCAGTTAGGATGTCAGCCTATTGCTCTGGGGTATCTAGAATTGAATCTAGATGAATTAACTCACTAGGCTATCCTGGATATGTTTGGCCTGTACAAGCATGTGACCGCACCTATGACAAGCATGGAAAAAAAGGCCCTTGTAGGGCCTGTAAGATGCAAAAAGCAAAAAATGACAGTCTAATTTATAAAGTAACCCTCGCTACTTTCATAAAATAATTTCCATTAAACAAATATCTGTTTCTATAAAAAAAGTGCTTTCCTAAACTTTTAATGACTTTTATTAAAAATTATTTGTACAAATAAATTGAAATTTCAAAATTTTATACAATTCCATATAATTGAATTATATTACCAATACAAAATATAAAAAACAACCATTAAAATTGAATTCATGATTACCCATTACTATAAAACAAATTGTCTAGACCAGTGCTATTCGAACTGTGGTCTGATCCTTGAAAAGCTTACTACTGGGCATGAAAGATTTCACTTAAAACTTCATAATTTTATATATTACATTTATAAGACTATTTTAAAAAGCCTTCTAATTTAATAACTTTCATTTATCTTTATAATTTAACCACTAAGTGAATGCCAGGATGGACCAGAGATCAACACCGGCTTGAGAAATTATATAAAAATGGTATATAAATCCATTCTTTCAAAATGACTAGAACCAAATTTTATTATAGTATGGTTTTTTACTAATTTAGTCTGAAAACTAAAATAAAAATATGCACTTGAACTTTGTTCTTTTCATTTTATAATTATTTTAATTTAATTTCATAAAAATAGTGGCGGAGAGAGATTGGAATGAAAAACTGATCCATGAACACGAAGTTTGAGAAGCACAGGCCTATAGTCTTATAATTTTCCAACAAAAATTACTAAAATTTTTATTTGTACATTTTAAATAAAGCATTATGTAATGTTTATTCCTCATATTTGCCCATTTTATATAAATATAAATGTTTTCCTGATTATATAGGGTCTTCCAAAATAAATGCTACCACTAAGTTACTGTAATTGTATCAGTTATTATCTGAGAAGCATGCGATGCACCTCAATCGATAGAGTAACAGTCCGAGCTTTGTCTCCCATTCACGTCTTGTCGTCCACTACTTTTAGGAAGTCCTGTAAACAAAAATGGTGATTCTGCGACACATAAGGCATTTTGTGCCCTACAGTTTGAATTACTTGTCGTCATCCATCACAAATAATTCTGCAGGAATTGCAGAATTGTGGTTGTCTTGGGAGGAGTGATGACAGAGTATATGAAAAATGTGAGTACTGGTTGGATGTATGCCGCACGATGAGGTGCATGCATTGAGAAAGTGTAATGGGCAAATGTGAAATTTGGATGTTCATTATGTTCTCAGCTAATAATTAGCATACATACAATAATTTAAAATGGCAGCATTTTTTTGGAAGACCCCATATACTAGTTACTTGAAATTCTGACTATCTTGATAAATCTATACACACAAAAAAAAAATAAAAATACCTCTTGTGATGCACTTGGCAATAGCAGTCAGATCAAGTCCGTATTCCTAAAACATACTTTTATACATAAATACATAAAATAATACATCAATTTGTAAATTGCATTGTTTTTAGATGTTTAAACTTCATAAGTTAGATACATAAATTTTTCCATTTGTTTTTCATTTTTAAATACAAAACTATTCAAGATTAAATGAATATTTCCCTACGAGGCAATGTTTTAATAGTAAAATATTCTCCTTATGTTAAATGTAATAAAATGAGTATATATAAATTAAATTTGTGTATAATTCATCATTTGAGCATAAAATGGGAGAAATGCCTCAAAACTCCTTGTTTAGTTTCAAAAAGTCCTTTTCTCGCTAAAAAATTACCTATTTATATCCGGATTCTAAAATGGCATTCTCCAAGATGACGATTTAATGAGGAGAGCGTTCGTACTTATAGCTATCATATGGTAGTACTTTATGCTGAGATATACAATCTGAAAAATAAGAGCAAATATATATATACTCTACATATATGCATAATATTTTAAAATAAAGATTACTCATTCATATCACTTGATCAATGTTGTGCAAAGTTAAATTTACACCTGTGTATTGATATACACGTGCATATATTAATAAGTAGATTTTAATGTAATAAATAAATTGAATATATCAGAATATATATCTGCAGTCTGATATATTCAGTTTATTTATTTGTGATTACAAAAATAATAACAAAGAAATTAATAATTAGATACAGGTACTGTATATATAATTTAATTCATATGTTTAAATTATTGTAACAAACAAACAAAATAAAGTTAAAACTGGATGTTAAAGAATATCTTTTTAGAATTAATAATCTGTAAGTTTTAAATATTTAATTATAAGTAAATATTCTTAACATTATAGAATATGTTTAAATATTGGATATAGAGCCAATCCTCACTTAACTGCTCAGACTTACGACCAGCTCTCCAATGAAGGGAATTTCCTTTCTTAATCTCACTTGTCAGCCTAGTTCCTGCAATCACTCAATATTCACTAGAAAAAGCATTTTCAATCTTCAGGACTACATATTTTGTTTATAAATTTGTATTTTATTGTGCATTTCAAGGACTTGGTGACCGAAATATGAATCCGAGTGTCTTTTTTCTGAATGAACTATGATGTTTTTGATTGTTTAACAACCAATTTGCTTAACGATCTAACCACAGGAATGGCACTCAGTCATTAAATGAGAAGTGCCCGTATCAGAAATGGTCCATAAGTTATTCTATATATTCCTAGCATTTAGAATTAGAAACATTACAACATTAGAAACAGTTTTTTCCTACCCTAACAAGCAAGTGACCATTATGAAGTTCTCTGAAAATAAACTTTAAATTTATAATTTGTAAATAATATACACTAACAGTCTCATGAAACAGTTTATCTCAAGGCTCTCATCTGCCTCTATATATAAAACGCATTAAAAAATTCTCTGCCAGTGGCACAATTACAAAGTATTGTTGTGAATCTTACATTCCTAAGGTGTTGAAAAGAATGAAATGTGAAGACATATTCTATTCTTTTGCAAATTTTTAAAGATAATATTGAATATCTCAACAGAATTGAATACAGTAGACCCCCTATAACGCTTAGATACGTTCCACGCTAATCGAATTTTACGTTATAGGAATGATTAAATACATGATCCAATCGCAGCCCGATAGGTGGGAACTTTACGGACTAAGGCTGTTCGAAAGGTTTTCTTCTATAAAATTAACCGATTCCAGACTAATTCGACTCAACATTTCCAAAACACGTATAATTTTTTGGGAGTAATCCGTATAAACTATGCTATAAACAAAAAATTATAGGATTACTTACCGAGTGTGTACCGTTCGACTACGCCGTTGCTTAAAGCTGGTTTTCATCGCGGAACAGCACATGAAACGGCGGCCGCGATTTCTAATAACGAATTTTTCGCATAAAAATAACTTGACCTTTGGAGACATCATTAATATAAATAATTTTTATGGCCGTTGAATAAGAAGTGTTTCTTTCACAAGAAATGTATAAAATTAGTGCTGTATTAGACTTACGGTACCTAATTTACATACTGTACAGACGATAATAAACTCAACTTACTAGCCTAAAATCTCCGTAGTGTGTTGCCAGGCGACAGAAAGCATATATATAATTATATATACAGTACCTAATTTATATATAATTATATGTACAGTACCTAATTTATATATAATTTATATATAACACTAAGCAGACGATAGCAAACTCAATTTAGCCGCTCCGTAGCGTGGCGCAGGGTCGGAGGAAAGTAGTTCGGCTGCTCATCCACTATTGGTCCAGACTATCAATCTTGTCGCGAAACGACGTTATAGGAGGTACTTTATACGAAAGTTTCTACAATTTTTTCGCTATGTTATAGGAATTGTCGTTATAGGAACGTACGTTATAGGGGGTCGACTGTATATGTTGATTTTTAAGAGATTTAAAAAAAATATCTTTCTGTAAGGTACATTTGTAATGCCCTAATATATTGATTTTAATACAGTTAGGTAAGGCGACCTGATGGCCATGTGGTCAAGGTGGCAGCCTACCACTCTGGGGGACCTGGATTCAAATCCAGATGGGTCAATAAATCCCCAGAAATTTTTTGGGTGTTCTGTCTGGATATGTCGAGTCCCATCTCTTACCACTCGGTCATCCCATTGTGGGCTTGACCAAACCCATAATGGGTTTGCTAAAAGAGGTTCTCTCAGTGCCCACAGGGCGGAGAGTTAAAAAAAAATTACAGTTAGGTAGGTCTCTGTTATCTGTAGACATTGTGTTTTGACACTTCCCATAAGATTGCAGAATTCCATGAAAATGCACACACTCAACAAAACAGCCCCAGTTGTTTTCTGGGAGGTATTTCAGTGAGAGTATAAATTCCTAAATTACAAAATCATTTATAATTAACAGTAAAATGTCTAAATGTGTTTGAAAGGTTTTAATTTTATTTTACAATACTAAGTAAAACTTTAGACCTATGTTTCTGAAAATACTATGTGAAAATTTGATTACATAATTAAGAACGAGGCATGCACTGGAGTATTCATTAGATATATGTAACATAAAGGCCACAAACTGTTCTATTCAAATTACATTCCTTGCAAGATCAAAGACACGAATGTCTTATTGTCACTCGGAGCAAATGCAGCGAGTGGTGACCAAAAGTTTTAGCAAGATAAATTTCACAGTTGCCACCACAAAAACACAAATCCAAAAATATGGAGACCAGCCCATATTATTCTGAATGAGTATAGAGTCTAGGAATTTGTTACATGGAAAATCAAGTGACAATGCATGTAAGATATAACAAATAATAAATTGTTTAAGACATAAAATACTGAAAAACAGAATAATTATAATTATTCTATGTAAATAAAACAAAAAAAAATCATTTGAAGTTTAGAGAATTGCACTGTTAAAACAACTTTATTTAATTTTTCCAATAATGACATGCATTTTGAATGTGTTTAGCACATCCCTTCAGTATCTATTTCTTAATATAGTTACACATATCCTTATAACAACTATATTAAGAAATATGTGACCGAAGAGGTGTCTACAGCATATCATCATTTGAAAAATTAAATAAATTTGTTTAGTAAATTTCAATTCTTAAAAATTGTACAATAAATTTTGTTTTGATTTTTTAATAAGAAACCATTGATCCATGTTACTTTACAGTAGGAATATGTAACTTGACGGGTCTAGGCAATTAAGAAATGAAGAGTTGTAGGCATTTGACCTCAATTTAGAAGTTCACAAATAGAAAGAGATTGTCGTATACATCTGTTGCATGAATCAATTTTTTCTTTTTACTCCTATATCCTTACTATTTTAAATCTTTGTGTGTATATAGTCTACTTGGACTTTGTTTTTAAGTAGTACTTACTATACTGGTGAAGTTTCTGATTAGCAAAGAGAGTAGATCTTAGTCAAAAGTCAAAACAAAATATCTTTATTTGCACCCGAAATAAATTATTTCACTTGCAGAACTTAAGGTGAAGAAGCAGTCAACAAGATTGAGTCAATGGTGCCAAGTAAACAATATACACACATATATGAATTAATTCTTCATTCAAGAGTCCAAACAAAAATCAAATTTTTAGTACAGTAAGACCCCACTTAACACCGTCTGCTTGAAGCCTAAAAATTCATCAAAATTTACGCTGATTTAAATTATCACAGCATTTTATTGATTCGTACATAATACGATTATTGATGAACACGAACCAATCAGAAAAAGGTGTACTTTCTTTAAATCTATGTTTGTTTGGTGCAATTTTGGAAAAAATATAACATCACGGATGCCATAGGAAATATCGACTTTGCTTGGCAAGAATTAACTGATAAATGCACGGAGGACAAGTGGAAGAAGTTATGGCTGAAGTTATCCAAGAATTCTCAACGAGAAGAGCCTATCATTGTATCGTTAGGTAATCAACCTAATCAATACAGCAGAACTAGGAGATGTAGAAGAGCAGGATATTGATGAGCAGGTTTTTGGTGAGAGTCTTTTCAATGACAACCTTCAAGAACTGGCAGGACAAGGAATCCATGTAGAACTGGAAAACAGTGATTCTGAAAACAAGGAACACAAAATTTTCTCTACAGATTTCCTTAGTAAAAGTTTGGTAACGATAACTGAAATCGTTGATCAAATTTAGTGAATGATCCAGATTTTGAAAGGAGTGCAAAAGCAAAATGAGGTGTTTTGGATGCGATCTTCCGCTACTGACATTTGCTTAAGGAAAGAAAAAAAGCAACAAATGAAACTTCACAACTTTATTGCAAAAGAACAAGAATTTCAGAAAAGTCAGGACCTTCATCACAAAAAATAAACTATTAATATAGAAAAAAATGAAGTAAACACACCTTAGCAAATANGGACCTTCATCACAAAAAATAAACTATTAATATAGAAAAAAATGAAGTAATTAATTAATATATTATTATACATTTCTTTGTGTGTTTTGTGCACACAGAAATGTGCATGAAGTAACACACAAACATATATTTGTGTGTTATTTAACATATATTATACAAATTAATATAAAAATAACTTAAAATTAAAGTAAAACTTTTTTATTTTCAGTCACGTGTTCCCCTATCCCTATTTACTCTATGTTAAAATGACCTCGTTTAACACTGTTTCATTTAGCGCTTTGTCATCTAGGAACGCATCCCCCGCGTTAAGCGGGGTCTTACTGTATATAATATTTACTTACAAATTTTTCAAGTAAATTAATGCAAATCAACTCATAAATTAATAAATGTTTTTAAAAAATCTAAATTGTACATTATTAATTTTTAGAATTAAATTTACCTAAAATCCATTTTTCTTTTATGTGTAATATATTTCTGTTCTTACTTTCGTCACAATGTTTCATTGGTCCAACTACCGTCTGACATTTTTGGAAAGAAGTTATAATCTGCGTAATTAAATAATGTTTAAAAATCATTCTGTATCTTTTTATATTACTAAATAAATACTAATATAATACATAACTTAGTATTTTTAAATTCATGTTGTGTAGGAAAATCAATTTGTAATTTTTTAAGTTGCTTCATTATTGTGATTCAGTAATGAAGTAACAGTAAATAGATAACCAGGAATAACCAATTAAATAATTTAATTCAGTATGCAAGAAAACCATACTAAGTCTCAACTTAACCTACCATAATGAAGTCTATGAATGCCTTCTCATTAATGATGATGATGTTACTATATTACTCTGTTGGTTTCAAAGGCCTTTTCAATCAAATGTGCATGGTTTTCTGTTATTTCATCAATAAATGAGTTTTAGAAATAACAGAACATGTGCAAGTGTGGTTAAAAAGCCACTAGCACTAAATCTCTATGGAAACTGGCCGAGCCATGTAATACTTACAACACAGTCACCAGAGAGAAGATACTTGTAGACTCCATTACAGAAAATTGAAATATATCTACAGGTAACCCCCGTATATACGGCACTTCTATAGCACGGATTCACTCTAACACAGTTTGTGAATTGGGAACACCCCCATATAACATGGTGCTTTTATAGCATGGGTTCACTCTAACACGGTTCGAGAATTGAGTAAAACCCTCATACAACAAAATGTAATAAAGGGTGCATTCTTTTATACCTCCGCATAACTCTGCATGAGCATTCTAATTGTTTTTGTGGCTACTTTGAATGCTCTTTCAACAAATAATCCATTTAATGGTTAAATTTTACAATTGGGATCCTTCTTTACCTCTAAAAGCTCATTTTAGAATTATAAATTCCTCCACACAATACTATCAATAGTGTGGGTGCCGCCATCTTTCTTTCACCATTGTTCCTAAATGCCTACAAACAGCAGCGCATTCCCGTTGCAGAGCGACCGCTATTAACAAACGCACCCACAAACTGTTACCAGTTGATGATGCTCATGCTGAGATCATCATATAAAATGAATAATCCTCCGGTAAAATATTTACTTAAATAATAAATAAGTATTTTACCTATGAAAAAATGAATAATAAATCCGATTTAAATAAGGATTTAACAACATGTTTTTTAATTTTTGGAACCTAACCCCCCTTTTCACACTAGTTCTCTGTTTCGTATAACACGGCAATTTTCTGTAACGTAACTCCCGTGCTATATGGGAGTTACCTGTAGTTATGTAAGTGACTACATTTATATTATTGCTTTGTTATTGGACACGGCCCAGTTAAGTACACGGACTTTTATGCTTAGTACACTCGGCCAATTACGAGGGCGGTTTTTCCCAAGCTCCAATGGTCCATAAAACAAAGACAAGTGTAAATAACAAAATGAGTTTTATTACCAAAAGTTAGGTACAAACATGGTTACTTTTCGAAATAATCACCGTGAAGATTGAGGAATTTATCATATCTGTGGATGAGCTTTTCTATCCCCTTGTCATAGAATGTGGCCGCTAGTGAATTGAGATGGCCTTAACAACATTGTTTTCAAGATCGTCATTAGTCTCAAACCTCTGCCCTGCTAGCCACATTTTCAGTTCAGGAAAGAGCCTCAAACAAATGCCTCAACCTTCATGGTGATTATGTTGAAAAGTAACCATATTTCTACCTAACTTTTGTTAATAAATTCATTTTGTTATTTACCATCGGAGCTTGAAAAAAAAAAAAAAAAACAGCCTACATAGAACAAGGAAATTTCTATATTAACATATATTATATATTTATCAACATCTTTTAGAAAGTATTTATAAATAAACTATAACCACAAAAGGAATTATTATTACCTTTCCTCCAGTAAGAGTAATAAGTTCTGTAAGTTTATTGTATTCAGGAGCACAATACGCAGATACAAATATATTTCCTAAGTGTTGAAACAAATGACTTTGATAAGCAGCTCCTTTACTTGCTTTTTGCATGCGATTAACCTTACAATCAAGAAAAAAATATGATAAATCATATAATAGTGTAAAAAAAATTCATAGGATTTTTAAAATATTAGGATGTGACTATGCAGACATGAGTCTAGCAGCGAGCAATACAGTTGTTGCAAGGAAAATCACAAATGAGAAACAAGAAATCTGGCCAACAAAAGCAAATTTCTGTCTCTCAAAATATGTGACAGAGTTTGGCATTTATCGTGGCTTGCCTCTTCTCGCCAAATACCGCACATGCACATTGGCACAAATAGACAACTGTTCTCGTATCTTTCATCTATATATTTAAAAGCTTTTTGTTTTAATATTTTTCAAATTATAAAGTCAAATAAATTCTGTTTTCTTAACAAATTATAATAAAATTTTTTATTCCTTCACTGTTTCCAGAGAGGAGGAACACTGTATCTTCATCATCTTTTTGTGTGTTCATTATAAAGTAATCCTAATAGCAAAAGTTTCTAGTCAAACAGTTTTGATTTTTACTTCCATACAATGCAATAATTAACTCTTCTCTGTGATGAGTTCAACGCAAACATGTGCTGTTGTAATCTCCTTGCCATTTTCTCCCACTCACTCATGTTGGTGTGGTCTCACTGCACTTAACAAGAGCAAGAAACACCACCACCCCTTCTTGCTCTCTTGCATATTGCACGAGTCTGCATAGTTGCACCCTTAATAAAGACTAACACATGAAATGAACAACTGCTTGAAAATTACTATTTTGTTGTGAATATCTACTTATAATACAACAAAAACAAATTCAAGCTAATATCAAAATTGCTTGTTATTCACAAAGTCTGGATTGTAAATTTTTAAAATTACCATTTAATAATAAAAATAACAAAGAATAAATTTCACAAATGTCAAGAATCATTTAATTACAATGTCCTTGACTTTCAGACAACTTATTCTTTTGTCTATTACACTTTGACATCTCTTAATCTCTTTTTTGTATACAAAATCTCAACATTCATACATTTTTCAATCTGTTGTGTAGTGCATTTCCTGCAAATTTTGGTTTCATTGGGCTACAATTTGAAAAAAATTGTAGACTTATAAATTCCCAATGTTGTCTGTCTGTCTTTCCTTAATCTCAAGAATGGAGTTAGATAAACGAAAATCGAGACTAGATACGGAATCCTTGGGAACAGAAGACGCCAATTCACTATATTCAAACTTCTGATGCAAACTGGAAGTCATGTTATTTCAATTCAAAAATTTTCCCCAAAGAGAGTTAGATAAATATATGACCAGATTGCTAACAGGAAAAATATTATGTACGGAAGCAAGGCTACTAATTTGACATGGACAGCATATATTTTAAATTATTTATTATTAAAAAATAAATGTTTAAAAATATATGATATGATTATTTTTTCTTCTTTTCACTCCTTACATCCTGAACTTGACTGATTATTCAACCCAATATAACCTTTACTTATTAACCATGACATCGGAAGGCATCACCATACTGATTATAATGTTTTTAAATTTCAAAATATATCTTTATAAAGCCTACAAGGCTAAGTACTGTTTTACACATATAGGATAATTTAAAGAAAATTAAAAATTGCAGCCCTGCATTGTAATGATATCACAATAAATAATTGCTCATTAACATTAAAATCATTTGTGAAAATTAATTTTATTGTGTTTTTTGTTTAATCTGCAGTTTAACATCCTTTATAATGCATAACTCTGTTGTTTAACTTTCAAACACATTTTTAGGAATATATTACAAGTTGTTTTGTATATTGACCAGGAATTTTATGTTAACGACCTGGGTTTTTGAAGAGCGTATGTGCTAGTAACCTGATATGTTTTTCACATTCTGTTAGACCAGCTTTCACACAGTCTGGGTGTTTGCACATCCCGTGTCTGTATGCTGATTTTCAGACAATATCTAGATTTTATCTTAGTATGTTTTCTCCACAGCAATAATTATCTCCTCGACCCATTCAAATTGAGCAGTCATTGCCAAAAATAAAGTGAAGCTGAAATAGTGCATCGCATCCAAATTCTGCCAATTTAATTTGGAGCATTTTCAAATTCTGATGGCCAGTGTTGAGACTAAAATCATTAAAGCCACTAACCGTAGACCATATTCCATAATGCAGATGCAGAACAAACTAATTTTGTCAATTTTTTGTTCCTGGATTGTAAAAATTGTACATTGTAAAAATAAAGAAGTTTGATTTTTGTTTACACACCCTTATTATTTTACACCCTTAAGTATCACTGAACTAGTAAACAACTCAATCACAGAGCTCTCTATAATACTATATCTAGGCCGGTCAGATGGCCACAGAAATTAGTGTTGAACCTACCACTCCTGGGAGCCCTAGAAGGAATCCAAGTGAGTCAGAAACCATAGGAATTTTTTGGGGCACAATCTGTCCCGGATATATAGGGTCCTGCCCTCGGCCGAACCTGGAACAGACTCAAAAAAGACCTTCTTAGTGCCCACAGAGCGGATAATTAAAAACATGCTATTTCTAGGATAGTTCATCATCACAAATTTCTGAAATATAGTAGATAACACAATAAAGTAGTGTTAATGTTTGACAAATTTTAAAATTTGTCACTAAATTTTTTTTCTATTCATCTCGCAGTACACTTGTGAAATTCACAGACTAGGGAAGGGGGAGTCAGTTAGACTCCAGTCAAGATGAATGAGGGATAAAAGATTGTATGTTGGTAGTAGTGTGGGACATACAGAGGCAAGTCACCTTTTCAAATTAAACCCATTTATCTTAAATGTAAATTGGCAGCTTACAAAGTTCCATCAACAACTTCCAGACTCCAACCGGGAGTTATTGATGGAACGTTGAAACCTGCACTTATATTTTAGATCATTATAGCCTCCATTTTGACATTTTTGAATTTAAATTACTAAACATGAGATTTTTCTTTTGTTAAACTTTTTTTCTATTAAAGATATATTTTTAGCACAAGTAATAAAGGTTCAGACTAGGTCTGGAACCTCAAACTTACAACATCTTTGTGGCACACTAGTGCGCTGAGGTACACCAGTTTCACTGCTCTAAAAAATGCAGTTATCTAGCAAAGTTTCTTACGTTTATTTAATGCATAAAATTAAGAACGTAAGTCAAATTATTATTTTGAATAAAAATTTTTTTAGAATATAATTGTTTTGTTATTTAATTCATACAGCATTGTAGATTGATGTGTGTAATAAAACAAACTGTAATAAACATGTTAACTTTAAACTGATACACTCAGTGATAACGATATGCAAACTATGCATCAATTATTTCTGAATGTAGAAAAGTTTAAACTGTTCAAACAACTATTGTGGTAGTATTTTAAGTATCAGTATGATTATTATTACTTTATGAGACGATTACTAGATAATACATTGCACAAAATTTAATTTCGATGAAAGTTTCCTAATTAAAAAAATCTTTCAAACTCCAAATTGCTTCAACAAAATAAAAATGTGATTGAAGAAAAAGTGATACAATCAATTTCTGATTAAATATATAATGTTCTTCCTTATTTTATTTACCCTAGAAAAATTGGAATTTATTAAAAATAATATCTTACTCGTGCAGCGGGAAAAGTTTCACTCAACTCGTAAGGCTCTTCGTTCAACCAGTTTCCCGATTCCATTGACTCAAAAACCTATTGAAAATGGCAATTTTTTCAATTCTACATATAAACAAACAGGCTTATGACTGTATTGCAAACCAATAGATTAATATATAGCAGAACCAAAAATAAACCAAACTTTTGGCACAGTTTTTATTATATAATACAAAAATTCTTACACTACTTTCAAAGCTAGCTCCTTCTGCATCTACACACTCTTACTTGCATCTTTACCAATTGTCAAAGAAGTCCTAGAAGCCATTTTTTGTGAAGTCTCTAATAGCTTTTGTAACTGCAGCTTTTTGGAATCTGCATCCCTTAGACTTTTGTTTTAGGGAATCAGAAAAGTAGGTGAAGACAAATTTAAGGGTGTAACGGAACTGAAAAACCACTGTTATGTCCTTCTCGGTCGAACATCTATCGACCAGAAATGGAAGCTGAGGTGGAAACTCGGCAATTAGAACCATTAAAGTCATCATAAAAATTGGTTTCCACTACTGCCTTGACAAATTGTATGAATGGCAGAAGAAGCTTATTTTGAAAAATGTCTTCTTTAAATACTTATTATATTAGAGCAATACAACTTACACTAAAAGTTTGGTTTACTTTGCAACTACTCCCAACAATAGATTTCATCAATAGAATCACTACTTAAAATATATATTCTGCTTAAGCTACACAAATATCAATAATCATAGTCAAGTTCCATGTCAATAAAAATTCTTTATACCATAAATATACAATTTGAGTCTTAATATACAGATGTTAAACAATTAATACTTTCACATTAAAATTTGGGTTATACACTTTCATATTTTATAGTATACAAAAAAAATGAGCATACCTAAATGATTCTTCAATGTAAATAAACTCATTGTCATAAAAATTAGCAAACCAAGAAGTTGCTATCATATATTGCTGTTAAACTTGGCATGCAGATAAATCTCAAGCAGATATGGAAATGATTAGAGTTATAGCATGATGGCTCATTGCATAATGCAGAAGGCATTGAAGTGCACCTTTCTTGGTCTATAAAAAAGCCATGCAAAAAGCATCCTATCTGTAGTTTACCTGTTGCAGAGGGATGCTTTATCACTAGAGATGACTTATGTCACAATCAAAAACCATACGAATGACTAACCAAGTTTGAGAAGGAAAGAATCATAAGGTCAAGAGAAGCCAGATGGTCACCTTGCTGAACAGCTCACCATTAGTCCTTTCTGACAACACTGACAAGGGAACTGTCGGAGTGTCTTCTAATGAATTTTAATAAAATTTAGTTAATAACTACGTTAAAAGTATACAAACTCTATTTTAAATTTGTAGCATTCACTAAAAGTGTTGATCAGAGTTATTAGCAATCAAATGCTGCACTACTTTATACTAGTTTAACACAATTATGCAAATTTTAAGAAGTGAAATGGTCGCGGAGGAAGACGGCGATATTACATTTAGAATAAATTCTGGAATTTTCAAAAATGGTTGAAAAATTAATAAAATTTTGTATACTTTTAACATAATTATTAACTAAATTTTATTAATTCATCTCCCATTTTTGAAAATTCCAGAATTTATTCTAAATGTAATATCGCCGTCTTCCTCCACGACCATTTCACTTCTTAAAATTTGTATAATTGTGTTAAACTAGTATAAAGTAGTGCAGCATTTGATTGCTAATAACTCTGATCAACACTTTTAGTGAATGCTACAAATTTAAAATAGAGTTTGTATACTTTTAACGTAGTTATTAACTTAATTTTATTAAAATTTATTAGAATACACTCCGACAGTTTCCTTGTGAGTACCATTTTGGACCAGTGTACAAGAGAAAGCTTGCATATACTGTGTGCAAGCTCAGGCTGCCTTTGGCAGACCACTAGCCAAGAGGACAGCCTGGTTTTCCAAAAGCGTGCGCGCGCACACACACACACACACACACACAGCCAACCATATCATTGTCCGCCATCTGGACACAGGTGATGACATCATTACAGGCCCATGTGTCTGTCTGTACCATTTCAAGGCACCTAGGTGAGAAAAATTTCATATTATGACAGCCATTATGAGTGTTGCCATTGACACCACCCACCATCACCTCTGTTTGGATTGGCATTGCTCCCAACTGGATTGGACCGCAATGAAATGGAACCAGGTTGTCTATAGCAACAAATTCAGATTCAGTTTTGGCACTGACAACAGTCATGTTTATGTCTGGATGCCCCGTGGGAAACAACTCAATCCTGCCTACATTTTGGAGTGGCACACTGCACCACAGCTGGTGTGGTCTGGGGTACCATCACACACGACGGCCAGTCACCTCTAGTAGTGATCCAAGAAATCATGACAGCACAGGACACCTGGCAACGTGGCTGGAATTCACAGGTCAATAGTCTTACGAAGGATTTCTTCCCATCTGTCTTAACAATTGCTTGGAATAATGTCGAGCACAACATCACCCAGTTCTACATGGGCCATGGCAGATTTTATCATTATCTCCACAGGTTTGACAAGTCCAATGAGCAGAATTATGTTGTTTGTGGAGTACCTGATGGTGCTTGCCATTACCTCATACAGTGTCCCATGCTGGATGACATGCGCACCTGCACTGTTTCTCTGCTGCCTCCCAATTCCGGCTGGCCGCTCAACTTGAGTGTCTTGCTTAGGGACAGTAATCTGTTCCAGGCAACCAGGCATTCCAGTTAATTTGTATAATACAAATTAACTGATATATTTGAAATTATAAACAACAGAATAAAAAGTCGACTGAAGAGGGTACCAGAGACCCAAAACACGTATTGACCAATGAATAAATAAACAATGGAAAAAACTGCCCTGTGTCTAATTTACGCACTTCATCATGCTGAAGAATCAAAGAAAAAACAAAAAAAAAAAAAATCTATTCCATTCAAAACAGAACATTTATTACAGTACCACTTTTTATTGTTTATGTAGAAAAGTGTAAAAAGATACCATTACAGGAAACAGCATTACTTCTTGAATTGTAAAAATAATTTAAGTTTGGTTTAAGAAATTCTGGTAAAATTTTTGTTTGCTTTGTTGCATGAAAATTAACATCGTGTCAATGGCAGTTTGCAAGGGCATAGGAAAAATTCACTTTATTGATGTTCGTTTTAAGGATAGTCAACTGTATTAATAACTACTGTTAAATACTTTTAAATTAAACATAATCAAATTAAAATGTATATTTAATTTTATTGACTTACCCAGTCTGAAGATAAAAGCCAACAACCTCTTACTATTCCAAATAAAACATTTAAAGTTCGACGATTGTCTGCGCAGATGACGTGCGTAGTGGTATCGTTCACTTGCGGAATTATGCAAAATCCTCCCAAAGACTTAGCAATCGGAATTAGAGTTTCTTGATCTCTGATTAAATAATTATTAATTTCAATTAATTTAATAAAAAAATATCTATATAAAAATTATTATTTTTTAATTTTTATTGTTTTAGATTCATTTAAAACTTTATTATTAAAATAAATGCTACAGTATAATCTGTCAGAAGTTATGGAAAGAACACACATTAGGACAAGTCAAATAAAACTGAGCTTAGGTTTAATCACATATTACCTTTAAGTTAAAAGTAACAAAGTAATCACCAACAGCTTTGAAAAATTGTCCCGATGGGTAACAAGCCTGGCAATTCCATGTTTGTAGTGTTTCTGCTTCAATAAATCTCTCTCTTGTGCCTCTGCATCCAAGGCAAACCTGTAACCCTTTGTCAATTCATCAAACACGTGAAAGTTGTATAGTAAAAGATTCAGACTATATGTTGAATCCCTGCAATGATTCCATACGGTAATCAGCAATAGGCACAGTACTTGATGTCAGATGTCTTGATCCTCTTGTATGACAATGCAAGACTACACACTGCCAATCTCGTGACAAGCTCAAGGAATTCAAATGAAAAATTTTGCAGCACACTCCCTACAGACCTTTCACCATGCAATTTCTGTGTGTCTGATTAAAGAAACACTCATGGATTCGTCTAAAGATGAAGTGCAGGAAGTGGTTACAGACTCACACAAACATGGAATCACTAGACTTGTCATCCAATGGGACAAATGTCTCGATGCTGAAAATTATTACTTTTTATTTACAGATAACTTTGCAAATAAACCACATTAGCTCATTTTCATTCGACTCACTCTAATATTCTGACATATCACTATAAAATGATTATTAATATGTCAGCAAGTTTAAATAAGTAAAGTTTACATTAAGATCCAAAAGTTCATTCTATATAAACTGTTATTAGCATTTATTAAATATATTTTAAGTATACAAGATGATTCGAAACCCTCCATACATAAGCAAAGGACTCATTAAGAAGTCACAGAATATGATAAATGCAAGTGCCATTTAACTAAATGTCCAAACAAATGCATTCCTCCTCCTCGTGACAAACGTATGCTAAATATGTCTGATGCAAAGTGTGCACGTGTATGACAGGTACATCTCTTCAAGAGATCCATGCTTTGTATGGAAACTTTCAAATCTTCCACTATTACATACCTTTGCTGAAAACCCGTAAGAACTAGACTACGAGAAGATACACTATCATCAGCTAATTTTTGATCACCAGATTGTCTTTTGGGAACACATTTATTGATTTTAGGTTTTTCCTTAGCGCATAGTTTCCTTTTATTTTTTATTATTATAAAGTCATCCAAACTGCAGCGGGAATATTTTGAAACTTTTACAAAAGGAGATTCTTCAAATTTATCAGATTCATCCATCTCATTACGTCGAACGGACGATAACTGGGCTTCGTTAACTTTTCCTGACGTCGGGAAAACATCACGGTTCTCCGAAACATCCGGAGATTGGGTAATCCATTTTGGAGGTCCATTTAACTCCGAAAATAACTTTCTTCTTCTTTTTGCAGTTTTATTTTTCTGTTCTTCATTTTTATTATCTGCTTCATTATTCAATTCTGTATTTTGAGAGTTAGTTTTGATATCTTTTGGTAACGAATCTAACAAAAATATTTTAAAATTAAGAAACTATTATTAGTTTCCTGAATAATTGTCAACAAATTATAAAATTAAAAATGAATTTTTAATTGGCAAATTTTAGGTTCTCCATAAATATGCTCAGATACTGAAGTATCTAAAATGTATTTATGTTAAAAATAAGCACTCTTAGTCAAACAATGTGGACTCACAAAGTTATGACACACGACCACCCTCTATCTGTTCATCTGCTCAACCACCAAAATTTAATAGTATCAATCCCCCTAATACACAAACCACCCTGCAAAATTTCAGAAATGTTTAACAAAAGACAAGGCATGTCAAGCTTCAACAAAATTGTGCCTCCCACACAAACATCCATACATACAAAAAAATCCTGAATTTTTTTGCATTTCTCAATGTTTCGAGGTCCAAGTCCAAAAATGTAAAAATGTTAGGGAGGTCATTTTTTGACCAATTGCCATACTTTCCCTCTGTTGTATATAACAGCCAGGAAAGTAATAAATACGTTCTTATGAAAGAAAAATGATTCTTAAATCACTTTTAAATTAATGATGCATCGGTTTACAAAATGATGTAGAAACAAAAACAATTTGTGAATTATTAACTGCAAAATACTCGACTACATTTTTATTTTTGCTTGTTAATTCAATTACATCATTATCAGTTTAATTTACTTATATATATATATATATATATAAAAAAACAATAGCCATTTAAGTGTAAATTGTGTAGTAAATACTTTACAAATATAATGTTAGATTAAACAAACTGCTGAATTCCTTTATTGGGCTATTATGTCTAAATAATTACTAAGCAATTTGGTAGGAGAAAAACTGCCTAGTTGCCACCTCTCATTAAATATATAATTATAAATGATTTAGTTTTAAGATATTCTGGAAGGAAAGATCAATCCGGAGTGGAATTTAAACCTTTAACTCCCACTTACCACGCAGACGTGATGCCAGTTATGTTACCCAGCTCTTTGTCCGATCTTTGCTACCAGACTAATTAAATATTCAACTAATTTAGATATAAACAGGTTAGTTGTATTTATTACATATGTAACGTTATAGCCAAAAAAACTGTCTACTATTACTTGTTAATTATAATTTAATATACAGAATGGCCAAAAATTCTGCCATGTTTGTTTTGTGCATTCCAAATACACTTGCAAATATAAATCATTACAAGAATTTGTTTTGTACCATTTTTATTACTTAAAAACTTTAAATAAGTTTGAATAAGACAAGAAATTTAGTGTTTAACTACAATTAACTGATTTTTGGGCCACCTTCTATAATAAACATATAATCAAATTAATAAACTATAGAATAACTTGATATTTTACTTTGCCTAAACACAGTATTTTATTCAATTGGTTTATTTGGTTGTGGCAATGTGATATGAGGACAATCTGCCTCCCAGGAGAACTTTCTATGAGAAACTAATGTGAAGAAAACCTGGAAACTCCACATGGTCAGCCTGTTTGTGTGGCAGACACCTAAAACTGACTACTAATGTTCAGTGGTTTTATCCACATAACCACTGGCAAAAAGAAAAGACCACATAAATCATAATTAGATTTTTATTATTTCATTTTAACAAGGTAATAATCAATTTAGTATCAATTTTTTGAAGATTACACTTTTAATTTCAATGATTTTTCTATTATTGCATCATAAACCATTAAATATTAATAACTTTATTAAATTTAATTTTAAACATTACATTGCTTAAAATATAAATGACTGTTGTAAATATTTGAAAATTAGAAAAAAAAAATTTTTAATAGAAGCATAATAAACCATTATTTTTAAAAGAAAAGGTGACCATTTTAATATAAAACTAAAAAGTTGAAAGAGATGACACACCCAATTAGCTGTGTCATCTGGTCGGTTGGTGGAGTAAAGCAATGTAATACATGAGAATCTACCACAGTGGTGCCTCTCCCAGGATGACTCTCTATAGGAAACCGATTCTTATTTAGATGTTAGACATACAACAAAAACCCAAAAAACTCCAAACAGCCAGACTGTTGGTTAGGCACAACTCACAATCAATTATCAGTGTTCAATGGCCATATCCACTTGGTCAAGATACTTCACCAAACACACATTGTTTATATATATATATATATATATATTGAAGTCGTTTATATTACATATATTGTAATATATGTAATAATATATACATATATTTGTAAAATATTCAAGTAATGTTTTGTGTAGCTAAAAGAATATTTGATTGTTTTATTTGTATTAAAGAGGTCATTAAAAGATTTCACCACATTTCCTCTTAAATAAACAAATTAGACTTTTGTTCTTAAGTCAAAATTACTGCTATTTATTTAGCACTTTTGGACACTCCCTTTCTTTAGAACATTCAAAAATAACTTTATGTAAAATGGTAGTATGTAAAAGGTAATGTGGTTCAAGTAAAACACTTAAATATTCATTACACTTGACATAAAACAGATATCAAACAGGGGAACCCCTAAATAAACAGCAATAGTTTTAATTTTGAATTTGAGTCTAATTTGTTTGCTTGATCTTACAGTAATTATTTATGAAAGTTTTTTAAAGCAGATTTATTTTTATAATATTTTCCTATATAGATCATTCATTTCTATATAACATTTTATATCAAATTATATAATATTTTACTTACAAAATAATCTGCATTTTAAACAATTCACATCTCCATTATTGGCATCACACCGTGCACATTCCTTCTAATTAAAAAAAATTGTTTAAACTTTACATTACATAATTTCTACCATTATTACTATAAATATTAAATGTATATTCTTCTAAAACTACTATAACTATTCTCTTGTTTTATCATTTAAACCAACATAATTAGTGTTCAACATTGCCACAGTGCAGATTTAATTCCAATACTTTATACTCAACATATGGAATGGTCATACTAATCAGAACCCCGGTCATTCAAACACCTTGTAATCTAAACAGCTTCTTCCATTCCACTAATTAAAATAATGAGCCTGTCAACTGTTAACTTTCAGACAACATGTAGAAGTCACAATTGTGAGTATTGCTGCTCATTCTTTTGATGACTCTGTTTGACTTAACAATTTTAATCTTTGTTTACTGCTGTAAAGTATCTTACAACAGTAAAACTGGCTTCAAAGTGTAAGATTTGTATCCTTACTATCATACCCCCATTAATCTGAACTACCACTGATCTCAATTAATTCAGATTAGTGCTACTGAATTAATTCAGATTAGTACACTAATTCAAATTGCTGCATATTTGTGTATGTGTATGTATATCTATCTATATATATATATATATTGCTGCATATTTATATAGCAAATATATATATATATATACACACATACACAAATGCAGCTGCCGTCTCTGTTGGTTGGAAATACTGTTGTCTCTGAGTGATGATGAACTACTGTTTGCTATTGACAGGCAGAGCTATGTTTCGAGGTCACTCACTTCCATTTGTATTTTCAAATCTGACACAATAATCAGGTTGTAACTCTGACTCCTTTCACATGAAATAATGCAACACACTAGAGCAGGGATGTCCAACCTGTGGCTCACTTAATATTTTTATGTGGCCCACGGCCTACTGCACCCTACACATTTTTTAGATGCATTTCCATTTATTTTGGTAAAGTATGGCATAAAAATTATTCTCATTTCACTGGATATACTTTGATGTCGTAATAATGTAATTTGTTCTAGAAAACTATTATGCATGTGGAGTACAGTCGACCCCCCTATAACACTGTTGATAATTCAGTGTTATATGAATTCCATGTTGTACGAGTCACTTAGATTTTACAAATACTCGTACAACATGGAATTCATATAACATGGAATTATCAACAATGTTATAGGGGGGGGTCGACTGTAGTACATACTCCGGGAATGTACTGCAAGGTATATTATCTAATAAAATAATAATGTAGTATATACTGTTGTAAACAATTCTTTAATACATGAAAAACAACAAAACTGCTGAAATAAATAAGTTGAGTGATTCCAATTTAACTAACATTCTTAGAATTAAGGCTAGTATCATAAAAGCAGATATTGACAATATTATAAAAGGAAGGCAATATAAAAAAAATCACATTGGATTTATTATTATTTTGTGAAAGTATAATTTTTTAGGACTGACAATAATATATATAATTACAAAAAATACTGTATTTGTTATTAACATTTGATATTCACATTCTGAACTTTTTAAAAGCATATATTTATATAAAGTACCTTTGTGGCCTGCTGAATATATGTAAATTTCTGATTTGGCCTATTGGGAAAAAAGGTTGGACAACCCTGCACTAGAGCAATCTGATTGCAGTGACAGAGTTACTAGTTCTGGCCTTATTTAGGAACATTGCACTATTTCTAAGCAAGGTTTGAATATCTTTGTATATAACATTTAATTTCCATGTTCAATGCATGATTTGCATTATTATGAAGAATATAGTTTAACAATGTAGAAATTGGAGTGCAATTTATATATCAAAACATACATTGAATATGCAATGTTTAGATATATAAATTGCAAGATGTTGAAAAGAATCTATGCACAAAATATCAAAAAACTTAACAAGTCTTCTTTTATATTTTGTTCAGTTTCTAATGATTTCATTAAAAATTGAATTAACAAATTAAATGAATTTCTTAATTCAAAATATGTTTACTAATAGGATAATAAATCATGTATTAATTACTTTTCATGGATTTATGAATTTAAATGATTAAAACTACATCTGAAATTTTTTCAAATTTTATTTAGTTAAGAAAATCAGTTATTACTTTAAATTTTATATCATCATTCTTTGATTTATAAATACATATTCTTATGATTTTAAACTTCTTTGACATCTAAATAATACTTTCTTACCTTTGTTGAACAGCAAGCTTCACTTTCAATAAAAGAACCTTCAGTTTTAAACCGTTCGTTGTTTCTCTGAGCTCGCATGAGGACTTTTTCAAATCTTTCTAAACTTCTGGCAACTTTAGCATCAAAATCTTTTGATTGCATATAATTTAATTTCTGTTAGAAAATAAACAACAACAGATCATAAAGAAATATTTGATAATATTTGAAAAACTTGATTATCATTACATAATATACTAAGCACATCCAAGTATTCCCCTTAAATGTCCCTAGTTTTGTGAATTAATTTTGGGAAAATAAATGTGAGGATAGTACTGTAGACGATGATAACAGAAAATGCATCAGAAATAATTAGTTACTACATTAAACCAGTACTTTTCCACATATGCTCCTGAAACGTATCTATTCTGTACTGGATTTTAACTTATCTCAAAGCCACATGTTAGGAGTTACCCCACCGACATTTGCAACTCTTGTTTGGCACTTTTGTATTCATTTACTTATTTTGTTTACATTCACTTATTCATTTCTAACCTTGACTCGTTTATAAAGAAAGAGTTCAAAGAGATGATGTCATGTGATTGGACAGACAACGAAATGTGCCCTGGCAATCTGGACTGTATGGTGCAATGGGCGGGCTCTTTCAAGTGTATGCATGTGAAACATGACATATTGACCAAAATTCTCAAACATATTTATTTGAATGGATTTTACAGAACAATTTAAAATTAGAGACATTCAAGGGAAATGCCCTGTATACTTCTTGAATTTCAATTTGAATTACAAAAATAGAAGTAGAATTTATTTGATTATGTCAGAATTAATACATAATAGCAGCAAATTTATCAATTTTTAATTTTTGGGAATGGTTTACTACTATAAAATTTTAATTTTAAAATTAATTTAGCATTATCTAAAAATTTTATCATGTTCATTTCTATCCAGTTTTTATTTTTATCTATTACTAAGATATGAAAAACTATAACAAGATCTTATATGAGTGGCCTTACCAAAACTTTTATACTACTACTTCATGTTGCAGATATATTGACAAGAGAGAAATCAAATTTTGCTTTAAACATGGTATAAATTATGACAGTGGAAATTTATAAAACATTTGGAATTGTTATTGTAAGACAGTACCAGACCAAATATCTAACTTCCAGAAATCTGGAATTACCACAAAATTGGCTAGTTTTGAATTTGACATGATTTAGCACAGCTGTATTTTGATGCATGGTCTCTTTGTTTTAGTTTCTGACACACTTCAAATGACACCAATTCCAATGCAACTGCTGTTGTGTGCAGCTGATCCTCTCACAGTTGAGTGGTTAAGTGTTTATTTGCTGGAATTTATTATAATTTTCACTTATAACCATGTCTAAAATGCTAGATTAATAATCAAACCTGCTTTAAAAGTG
Source organism: Centruroides sculpturatus (assembly GCF_000671375.1). Classification (NCBI taxonomy): domain Eukaryota; kingdom Metazoa; phylum Arthropoda; class Arachnida; order Scorpiones; family Buthidae; genus Centruroides; species Centruroides sculpturatus. The sequence continues at coordinate 859,491 of NW_019384423.1, read as the reverse complement.
TATTAATTTGTATCCATTAAATACAGTTTAGTTCTTTACTTTCCTTTGTTTATTTAATGTATATACAGTAAATCTCATTTTAATGGATTGCCCAGGCCACCAAAAATCATCTGTTGTTCCAGGATTCCATTATATCGAAAACAGTAATTTCCCACATATCCACGAAAATATCCATTATATAACTCCCTACACACAAAAAATATCAGTACTAGAAATTATTCAGTCTCTTGATATTTCTATTCATAAATACTCTATAGAAACACTTGTTACAAAATCTTATATTATGCCTTACATGTGTACGATAAAGCTGACGGAAGCTGTATATACCATAAGCACAAAAAGAGGCAAGTTAAGTACACTTATTAGCAGTTCACCCAACTTCACAATTTGTTAAAAAACTCATCCGTCTTGGTTTGTTTCAATGCCGCGTTTCTGCCTATTGAATGCAGCAACCGGTTGATATTAGAAATGTCACATACAGTCTGTTTGTTTATGATGAAACTTGTCGAGAAGGTCTTCACAACTTGGAAAGACTCGTGGCCTCGCTAAATTTCAGCACTACACATGAACCAGGATCAGAACGTTCACTAGGTGGTTCCTCTTCAATCTTATCAGAATGCTAACTCTCTTCATACAATTCTTCAATTATACTGTACAAGTATACCAGAAGTAACAAGTTCATCATCAAACTCTAAATTCCCAGAAACACCCAAATATTAACTAACTTTGTAAAAACACAAAGTTTACAATAGATGGGGCTAGAAAAAAATTCATTATTCTGAGCTATAGAGCTGCTAAGAGGAAGTAATATTAAAGTGATTTGGTGGGACCTGGGAAAAATCAGTTATTCCGAGAGATCCATTGTTCCACAATCTATTAAAATGAGATTCTACTGTATACTGAAGCTTGTCAGATATTTGGTCTGGCATTTTAATTATTTTGAATTTTTTCTTTCTGTTATTTTAAAACATAAGAATAAATTATTATATTCAGTCATTTCATTTTTTAAATTCTAGTCTCAAAACTTTCAATGTGGTATTGCTAATAACCTTACTATTAAAGGAGTGTATAATGTTACAAATTTTAAATTACTATATAAAATGAATAAAAATTACAATAAGTCTTTAATTGAATGGACTAACTGGGAAAAGGGATTTACGTTATTGCTGAAAATCTGTTAGATCAAACAAATTTTAAAAACATATATTAAGAACAAACTTATAATGTACAGGATGCATTACGATAACACAATATATAAGTATGAATAAATTATTATTATAATGTACTATACATTGAGCTACTAAAATATCTGTTAAAATATAAATCTATGCCAAACCAAACTTTATTTTAATTAAACACATCAAAAACTATACAATATAACTAATGGAGCATTTCTGCTACTAATGCAGACTCATAGACCCAATCTTTTAGGGTATTCTATTTGTAAATAATAATAGCGAGGTAGCAGTCAACATTTTCAATGTAAAAATGTGAACGTCGGACATTCAGCACCGCCATTCTGTAAGCCTAGAAGTTTGACAATGGCATTTGGAACATCAAGCATGATTCCACTGACATTCCAAATGGCATTGTCAAACTTCTAGGCTTACAGAATAGCAGCGCTGAATGTCCGATGTTCACGTTTTTGCATTGAAAACGTCGGCCGTAACCTCTCTAATAATAAAGGTTCTAAAGCTTTCAAGACAAAGCTTTTTACTACCAAGAGCCTACTGTATTTTATTTTATTTAATAAATGCAATACTTTTTATGATAAATACTTTATAAATAGTATAAACTTACTTGAAATTTGTTACCAAATAATGGAGTATCATAAACTTCTGGAATATTGGCTGGATATTCCGATTCAGGAACGTGACATTTACGTTGTCTACAACTGAAATGAAATCAAATATTTTATATATTTTTATTATTCAAAAAAAAAAAAAAAATTTTTCATTAACAGACTAAATGCAATGGTATAAACAGGAACAATCCATACAAAAATTGACTCTCTGAATGTCAGCAAATGAACAAAGCAATATTAACTCCGAAAAATACACACACATTATAACTGCCAAATTAAGATACATCTGCCTACAAATTTTAAGTCCAAACTTCAAAAGAGCTACCCAAATCTTCATTCAACAATTTTAAACTTAGTTTAAATAAATAAATAAATAAATATATATATATATATATATATATATATAATTTATTTATTTAAACTATATATATATAGTATAATCTCAGTAAGTTGTCTGTTTGCTAGTTTGGATCCAATAATTTGGCACTAGTCGACACTCAGACAATACAGGCACTCGTCAAGTCATAGACAAGTCCCACTAGTTCAAAGTGCAGTTCCTTCTAAATTTGAACACCTTCTCATTTAATTAATGTGGCATAATTTTGATCCTGAGCTTCAATAATCATGCTTGGACACAATATTAAAGTTTGTAGGCTTGTCATCTTGTCATGCTCAAAAGAAATACAGCATCTAATAACATAGTACGGTATAAATATAAAAATCAGTCCCTAAACTTTCCTACCAAAAATATTGTATCTCCCATGAAATTTCCTGCTAAATTTAATGGATATCCAATAACTTGTCAACAGCAGAATGCTCATTTCTTTTGATCAGTAGTCCATTAACAGCTGACTCAATTTTCCAAAAGATTAATGATTCACACTTGTAATTCTAGTTTTGACTGATGTTTAAATAGGCTTTACTGTGCTTTAATTTATTTTATTTTGTTTCTTAGCAGTGAGTTACTCAACATCAAAAATCCAAATTTGATAATATAGAATTTCACAAGTGCAAGTGTATACAAATATTTTTATAATTGCAACTGCTTAAATTAACATAAACTCGATTTGAATAAGAGTAGAAAACCTACCTTTCGACCCACAACACGGATACGAGATGTATTCCTTTTTTTACCGCTATGTCTCTCGTGCTTTTTCTACCTTCCTTGAATATAACGTGGGTGGTCGATTTACGGATACGTGGAACTATTTTGGCACCCATCTGTTGGAGCCGATTCTCTACCACTTTCGACCTATTTTCGCGACCAGACCTGACTTCTACATAAGCTATGACGTCTGCAAAACACAATTATTTACTAAGCATTAATTTACTTAGCTAACAAACATAAACCAAATTTATGGATATTATTGAATAATCATTAAGTCAAGAGTTACCATAAACTAATTAATGCAAATAAATAGTTAAATAAAAATAAAGTTTGCACGTTTTTATGCTATTTTGTACATACAACATAATATTTTTATATATTTTCTATTATCTTTTTTCATTTGCAACTGAGTCAATTTCATTCTTAATATCTCTTAAATGGCTGCTGCTTTGTAAGAAAGTGTAAACTTAGTTTAATAAACACAAATGTTTATTTTTCAATGCATCATTAGTTGAAAATAAATTGTAAAAGAACTTTTATTAATAGATTTTAAAAATAAATTTGAAGTTAAACTTAATTATAACAACAGCAATAAATTGTAATTAATTATTTAACTTAATAAGTTGATTATACAATTGCAGAACACGCTTCTTGTGATGATATTTTTGAGCACTTTTGTGATCATAATCAAAATATACTCATAACGAATGTTGATGAATTGATTCAAAAATATTAGTAAAATAAATATAAATGTTTTGTTCTCAAAAACGAGTATATAATTTTTTTTCTGTCTTATAGAAAAATCAGAAATAAAGTGTGGTGATACATTGTAAAATGTGGAATCATCAATAAATTTGTTCTCAAAATTTTAGTGAGCTTAAAAAACTTCCAAGATTAAAATACAACAGAAATATTTGTTTACTCGAGCATAAAACTTAAGCACTTTTTGAAGTTTTATGCTCCAGTAAAAAGAATACTTCTCTTGTAAGAGAACAAAAGTTCTTACAAGCCATTTTTGAATTTTGCACATTTTAATTATCTGTGTTTATAGATTTTAAAATAAACATAATATCTAATTTTATAGCTAAATATCTGAAATATTTTTCCATTCAAATGTGCAAGCAAAGCATCATTAACTCGGCTTATCTTTGATGTTTCACGAGGTATTAAATATGGAAAATTAACACTTACAAAGTAAATGTATACAAATAAAACAACTGCAACGTAACTTTTCAATGCATATATTATTGATTAAAAACAAGAACTCCAATAAATTTAGAAACTTCCAATCATCAATGTTTCATCAGAAGCAAGATCATACAAAACCATAATTCTACAATCTCATCTAAGAAAAAAAATCTAATATGTAAACTTTAACAATTTATTATGGAAAACAGTTGTTAATAATATATATAAAAATATTAATAATTAATTATATTATTATTCACAGTGTATATTGATTTATAGGATCCAATACAGCATAAGAATGAAGCCTGCTCCACATATTTGGTATTAGCCAAAGCCGAGCAAATGTTTTGCCAAAAACAGAGTGATGTGGACAATTTATTTGCAACTAATATTCGGTATTTGCCATTTCACACTCCTTGTTGATTTATCATGACAAATCAAACGAATAGGCAATTATTTGGAAATCAGTGAATACCAAATGTATGGAGCCAGCTAAGTAGAAATACAAATATTTCCAGGTATATATTTCAATGTTCTGCATCTGATGCAACAGTTTATAACAATGATTTTATTTCTTGGTTTGGTATAATTCAAATTCAATTTAACCATTACAATAAATGCTATGTAAAATATTTAATATATTCACACCAGTTACAGTTACAGATTTTATCATAAAATTAAATAGCTCATATAAATTTTTGAGCACTAGAATCGGGGAACATCAAGACACCATTACGAACCACCTGTGTTCAACTGCCTTGGCCACCTTTGCTTGTGACAGTGACGTAGATGTTTCATTCGATAGATCATGCCTATGGCTTACTATTCTGCCTCGAGTAGCAAAGTGATTACCGGATCTACTTCCTCGATGTGCTTATCACTATACGTAATGGCTCTCTTTCTAACATTGGAGTGACGTACAGATCTTTAAAATTAAAGCTTTTTAAGCACATAAGAGTTCAGAGTTAGTTTCTTTAATTAAATCATTTTACTTAACAAAAACATTATTAATTGCCGTGAAAAGTCTCTTTAAAAAAACAGATGAAAAAAGAAATTTACTATGCAAAAATGTGTTCGTATGTTCCCTATAGTCTGTAATATATTATTCAGATTTAATTAACTTGTGATATCATATATTAGGACTTTAACATTGTTTTTTTTATAACTAATGTAAAAAATGTTTGTCTTTAATGTTAAAATATAGTTTTACTGCATTCCAGGTAGTGATATATTTATTATTATATAAATAAAACATAACAACATACCTTTTAAGAAGTCATTGGCAGAATGATCTTTTGATTCGTTTATTATATTGGAATCTAATAAATCGAGATTTTTGTCTTTATCTTTGCCCGTATTTTCCCTAATCTTTGTTCCTTTATGTAAATAATTGGGACAAATAAAACCTTGAGCGACCGATGGAGTTTCTGCCACAGAATGGTCTGTTTTGTCTTTGTTTCTTATCAAACATTTGTCAGTGGTCGATTTCGATCTTTGCAACGAATAGGTTCTTGCCAAACCAACCATTTCGGAAGAAGCAGAAGGAAACTTGTTTTTAAATTCGACTTCTTTGGGATTATTTACATTATTTTCACATTGCAATACTGAAGAAATTTTAAAAGTTTCTGCACTTTTATAATCTAAATCTTTTCTATTTGATTTTGTCGGAGCAAAAATCTCGGTTATATTAAGATTCTGAACGAACAATGAATGAAGCTCCTTCAGAGGAGAATTTTCTGTATTATTTTTAATCAGTTCTTTATGTTGAGTTAAATCATGCAGAAGAGTAGTTTCTCTTATGTGTTCAATCTGACCAGTATCTACTTTCGTATATGTAAATTCTTCTTTTGGGTTGAATTGATTCATCAATGCTCTTGAAAAATCTTGAGATGATTCTCTAATTCTAAAAAATACTATCCGTCAGTAAAATATATTTATAAATAATAAAAAGATTACTAAAAACTGAAATATTGTATGCACCGAAATATACAGTACCAAAACTAATGCATCTAAAACACATTTGTTGTCGGGACATAGCTCTGGCCGCACACGTTTCCAGTAGCAAAAGGAAAATTGTGTCGTGTAGTTGTTGTTGGAGGTGGGTCTTTCAAAGGAGGAAAAAGCATTCATAGCCAAGTATTATTTCCGTTCATACGAAGGGGGACAGAGTTCGAATAAGGTGGCAGAACAAATCCAAGAGTGATTTAACAAGAAGGCACCAGTAACAAAGTTATGCAGTATGCAGTCTATCGTTAAGAAATTTTGCCATTCTGACAGCATACCATGTCAACAGAAGGGGAAGTCCAGTCAAAGTTGTGGGATATGTTTAAGAATCTGCACGGACGATACAAACACCGCATATGGCCAGGCGGTGCACATGTCGAATACTTACATTACACATACCATAATAAATCGACACGCTAATAGTGTGTATGTTAGTTTCTTTCAGGAAAAATAAACTCACAGGTTGAAATTTGAGGATGTTGCATTAGAGTCGAGTATCCAGGCATTAGATGGCTGTGTGCCATTTGCATGTCAAGTGATCACAGGGCAAAGGAGTGCTCACAAGTTAAATGCTTTCGGTGTAATGAGACTGGACATAGGAGAAATGAATGTACAAAGGAAATGGAAAGTGAAAGTGTTGTTCAAGGGTCGATAGATGAAGAGGAGAATTTGGAAATAGAAATGGATTCTATACAAGAGATAGAGAAAGTTATTGAAAGGAATGATAAAATACAGGAAATACAAAGTCTGTTCAAAAAGTATCGGACCTTTTTTTTTTCGCGTAAACCAATGATGCGCGAGAGGCCTCCTTCGGTGGAGTTGTGGAGGGGACAGTCATGCACAACCCTGAATTTTTTCCCGCCTGCAGGAAGCGTCAGTCGTTNAACTGATAAATATTGATTCGTGTATTATACATTGCGATCGAAAAGGAGTTCTGCGGTGGGCGGGGAACGGCAGGAGCTTTCAGGAACGAAGTATGTCGTCACAGATAAATCGCGCGTCAAAAGAGTCGCCGCGGATATTAATAAACTACCGTTTGAAGCGCGGGATATTTGCTTTCATAATGTCCCCTCACATTAGCAGTAAATCACACGCAGGAAATTCTTTGACTTTTTTACCTGACGTGCCGAGATGTCCTCCATTTTCTAGACCCAATCCGACTCTTCTGCTCTTGTTATTTGAAGCAGAGATTAATTAAAGTATTTTTAGTAATGGAAAGTAGTGAAGAGACACGTGACTTTTTCAGTCCATGCAAGGTTTGGAGCTTGTTTATGTATACAAACCTTACTGCTGCTTCCCAGAAAGTCTGGTGTTGTCAGACCTGGTAATCGTAGTGGCCAAAGTCTTTTCGAAATTGTGTTTTTTCCAAAAGTGTGGTACAATAGTGTTATTGAACTCCTAAATGTATAAGAAGTTGCGCCGTCTTGTTGAAAGTAGAGTTTGATTTGGTTTATTTGTATACGGCAGTGCGACGTGTGGACGATCTGTCGAGGGAAATGCCTCCCGGGTGGACATTTATGGAAAACTAGCACGTAGGTATTACAACTGTGAAGAAAACCCGGAAAACTCCACGTGGCCTTGTGCAACGGTGTCTCGTGCATAGTGTTTCGTAAACAAGTATTATGAGAATCGATTGATCCTGATAAGTGAACCATGCTTCGTCTATAAAGAAATTCTTGTTGAGCACCTCGATTCCTCCATGTCCTCACTTGGAATCACTGGCAATATAGAAAAGTTTAGAAAAAGTTAAACAAGATTTGGAGGAGGTTTATGTGGAATTAGAGAAAAGTATAGAAGAGGAGGAGGCTATGAAGGAGTCGAGTAATGGGGAAGAACAGAAAACAAAAGAGAAAGAGGGAGTTAAAACGAGACAACAGACAAAGTTTAGGAATAAGTTGCCGTAGGAGAAAGGTTTTGGGGGGAATCTACCCATCCCAAAAGTATTTGATTGAACAGATAGTTATATAGAAAGTCAAGACATGAGTTAGAAGAGGAAGGATGGCAAGAGAGAGATTTCTTGTTATGGGCAGCAATTCTTGACGAACCATATCAGGCTGTTAAAAAAGAAATAAAAAAGGAGTTTGTTCAAAGGTTTAAGGGCTGTGGAACACACTTTTTTGCCTATAAGGCAATGCATGGAATGATTGTAAAAGATTAATAGACCGAGAAGTAATGTTTTAAATTGTTTGGGTGTTTTTTGCCAATGTTTCTTTTTGTTCTTTTGCTTGTTGTTTTAACATTTTGATAAGTTAATATTGTTTGTGTTTTCATTTCAGTACTGTATATTTTGGCACATACCATATACAGTGGAACCTCGGTATATGACCTTAATCCGTTCCTGGTGTTTGGACTTACACCAAATAGGACGTATATCAAACCAACCTTTCCCATAAGAAGTAATGTAATAATGATTAATCCATTCTCATGTAAAAAAAAAATGGTTAGCTTTAAACACCTCGCTTTCCTGGCTAGTTCCTGTTTGATTTTTCATGAGATCAGCATGTATCTTTTTAGCTTTCTTGCAAATAATTGCTTCTGATACGCTGTAGAACAGTTTTTCAGTTATCCAAAGCAATAGCAATTTCTAATGTCAACATGATCTAATGTCTTCGATATCTGTTTAGAAATTGATTTAACCCCTTTCGCAATGTTAGCAGATTTATAATGTCTTTATTTTTCACGATTGTCAATATCGTCATTCTTGGAATACGGTATGCGACAGTTAAATCTCGAACACGCATGCCACCTTCATATTTCTCAACAATTTCTTTTTTCAGTTCCATTGTGATTCTAATAATTTTTTTTAGTTTTCTGTTGCTTTTCATTTGCCTTTTTGCAATTCATGATTAATAAAAATAATAAAATTTTGAAGTTACTGGAAGAATATCAGCATTTATACAGATATGACATCAGAGAAATATAAAAATTAACTGTAGGCCTACCTGTAAAAGGTAATTTAATTAAATATCATGTTCACACTGAAGAAATATTTCAGATAATAAAATTTTACTTACAAATTAAAATCAGAAGAAATTTAACAAAGTTATAAAGCGTGGCATTGTGAACATCTAGTCTGGTCTAGTACACCGATAGTGCTACTTGTTCATAGATGGCACGTATAGTTGAATTAAGTCATATAACGAGCAAAATTTGTTTCGTCCAAATAGGACGTATTCTAAAGCAGACGTATACCGAGGTACCACTGTATATACAAAAACAAATCTTAATTTAATTAAAAAATACAATCTTAATTATAAAGTAATTGCAACCGACGAACAAAAATAAAAGCAACCGTTAACTCCAGCACAGATATTTCTTTTCGACCATTTTTAACGACCATCCTCGGGTAATATTACATAGAACAGAGTACGTGCCAAATGTACGTTTAGGCAAAGCAGCAGTTCCCAAACCAGTGGTCCATAGAACAATATACAACCGTACCATTACCAACACAGTAGTTACAGAAAACATTTAAATGGTAATCTAGCGTTACCATACATACTTTGTTACATACAATAACTGTAGATAACCATATATAAGCATAATTCACAGTCGCACATAATTACCGGTCTGCAACTGGAAAAAAAGGTGAAAAACACCAACACAGAGCACATTCTAATCCGGTCTACGATCGAGCATCATCCTAACAGAGCCTCTCCAACATCGACACACAGAATAAGTCCGAAGTGGTTTATCAAGCGGTAAAGGCAAATTGTCGGCAGTGTCGTCACAAAGAAAAAAACTCCAAAAGCTGGATTAATTAACTAAAATTAGTATTTAAAAAAACCCTCAAATCCAATAAAAATAGAATGTTTATTAACACGACATTCTATTTTTACCGGATTTGGTCTTTTCGATGTTAATTTTTTGTTGTTATACAAACGCTAGCATGGCTTACTTCAGGAAACTTCGACCCCATATACTCGAATATAACTTTAATACACAATTGTGTTTAATAAATAATTCAATAATAAATAGTTCTCTGTCTGCGTCATCAAAAGCAACTGTTTCTTGAATATTTTAAAAGCTAAGAAGAAAGAAATGGCCGTTAAACAATAGAAACAATGGCACGTGTTAGTTTTAGTGTTTCTTCCTGTGTTAATGTACGAACACATTGCTCGAAGTAAACTCCTACTAAAATAACTTGGCCACTTCATTTTTAAAACTTCTATTTGTATTTAACATTAAAATTTTACATCGAAACATTCAAAAATTTAAATCTTACTTTTATAACTTTCGTCGGATTAAATTAAAAAGTCGAAATTCGAAGAACACGTTAAAGACAATTTAAACTCCGAAGCCTTTTCTTATAAATAAAATGATTGGTCCAAAATATTGTTTACTTGACCGTCGTCACGATTACGTGGCGCGCCATTGGCTGTTTTCGTTTTAGAAAAGACACGATACGCACCCTGGTGTCGTAAAATAACTTTATCGCCGTCGTGTTTAGACTTGAATTTCGAAAGAGGAATAAAAAAAATAGAAATAAATAAACATTTTGGCTGCGGTTTTTGCTTCGTAATGATAAATAAACATTTAAAATATTTTAAAAAATGCTTACGGAGCTTTTACGAACTAGTATTTATAGATAAAAAAAACAATATGTTATAGAACTTACATTATTATTTTCTTGTAATTTTTTAAATAATCTTGTTTATAAATAAATGTTATAAATTTAATATTTTATAAACTTAGAAAACACCAATAATATTATAACTGATAAATATTGATTCGTGTATTATACATTGCGATCGAAAAGGAGTTCTGCGGTGGGCGGGGAACGGCAGGAGCTTTCAGGAACGAAGTATGTCGTCACAGATAAACCGCGCGTCAAAAGAGTCGCCGCGGATATTAATAAACTACCGTTTGAAGCGCGGGATATTTGCTTTCATAATGTCCCCTCATATTAGCAGTAAATCACACTCAGGAAATTCTTCTTTGACTTTTTTACCTGACGTGCAGAGATGTCCTCCATTTTCTAGACCCAATCCGACTCTTATGCTCTTGTTGTTTGAAGCTGAGATTAGTTAAAGTATTTTTAGTAATGGGAAGTAGTGAAGAGACACGTGACTTTTTCAGTCCATGCAAGATTTGGAGCTTGTTTATGTATACAAACCTTACTGCTGCTTCCCAGAAAGTCTGGTGTTGTCAGACCTGGTAATCGTAGTGGCCAAAGTCTTTTCGAAATTGTGTTTTTTCCAAAAGTGTGGTACAATAGTGTTATTGAACTCCTAAATGTATAAGAAGTTGCGCCGTCTTGTTGAAAGTAGAGTTTGATTTGGTTTATTTGTATACGGCAGTGCGACGTGTGGACGATCTGTCGAGGGAAATGCCTCCCGGGTGGACATTTATGGAAAACTAGCACGTAGGTATTACAACTGTGAAGAAAACCCGGAAAACTCCACGTGGCCTTGTGCAACGGTGTCTCGTGCATAGTGTTTCGTAAACAAGTATTATGAGAATCGATTGATCCTGATAAGTGAACCATGCTTCGTCTATAAAGAAATTCTTGTTGAGCACCTCGATTCCTCCATGTCCTCACTTGGAATCACTGGCAATATACCTTCCTTTTCTTATAATCTGCGTGTTTTAACACCTGTTGTCCCACGATGTGGATTCCTGTTCGTGGACTAGCGGAGAGATGGCAAAATATGTGGAACGCACAAATCCACAATAAAGTACTGTACACGAGATCAAACTTTTGATAGAAAATTTGACACATAATAAAGAGTATGATAGGAGATCTAAGGTTATCCTTACTCGTCTGAAAAATCGGACATACTTGGCTGACTCATCAGGAGTCAGCCAAGTATGTCCGATGGAGAAAAAAATCGCCGATTGGAGCAACCGGCAATTTTACTAAAAGTGAGCATTTAGATTGGCAGGGCGAGAACTCCGAATAAAAGGCAAGAGGACAGACGACGACAGAGTTCGTCTGCCTAAATCATGCGTGTTAATTAATAAACTTCCACCGCTCCTCCGGAGGATCGAATACCGACGGAACGAGACCCTTCTTGACCCGGATCAAGCATTCTCTTTTCGAAAAATCGGGACCGCAACTAACCATTCAGGTATTTATCAACTCGCTCCGAAATTGTGTGTTTTCTATCTGTTTGACGCGCTGGTAGGAATAGACTCTTCCACCGTTCGATGCCCTTGTAAAACAGTTCTAACTTAGCTAAATAAATTGTTGTTTAATTAATTAACGTTTAAATGCTCATTGGAGTGGGTCATTTCCGGCGAGCGAGACTCGCGTACGTTAACAGTCACAATTCAGTCAATGTAACGCAATCCTAAGGATTTTGGTGGCAATTTCTAATTCGAGATGCCATAACAAGGATCAAATCATAATAAAAGCCAGAATATTCTCGAGACAAATGTTCTTTATTAATATTTGAATATTCAAATTACAAATCTTTTCGGACGGTCCAACGGATGTTAAAGAAGTGAAGCCCGAAGATCGCCGAAAATCGGTCCACCTCGGAGTCAAACTGCAAATATTTTAAATTAAAATTACATCTGAATATATTATAAGTAGAATTTTGCCCGTTTTCCTCAAAACAATGGCCAAAATTATGTAATATATTTATAAATTTCAAAAAAATGTATTTATTAGAGCTGTTTAACACTTATAAACGGAATTAAATAGTAATTATCGTATAAATATTTTAAAATTAAAGTGATTTTATTCTATAATAAATGAATAAAATTACATCGGTCCTGACCTCCTTTAATTCCAGTCATGGAGTTTTCTTCAATTTTCTTTCTTTCATCATCTGCTAAACTAACTACTACCAGCTAGCCGATTGCCCATACTTTGCGTATTTTCCAACCACTTATTCATATTTTCAAACGCCTTTTTAACGTAATCGATAATTTTTGATATCGCATTAAATGTTAACTGTCTTCGTTTCAAGTTATATTCATCACGTCCTTCGATTTTCGTGCAACGACCTTCGCTACTTTCTAACAAAATAATCCCTGTAAAAATATATATATTATTCTTAATTGCATTTAATTTCAAATAAAGCTAAACCCGTGAACAGCGGCCACCCAAGGAAACGTTTAAAATTAGTGAGTTTGCAGATTATTTTTTACGCATTCTTCTTACAAAAATGTTTCCGTAAAAACGCTACCGTTTACGAATGTCCATTGCCACGAACTAGCCGTTGTCGAGGGTTCGACCATATAAAACTATTATAAAGTACGTCGAAAGATACTTTATAAACCTTACCGATAACGACGAGTATAAACAGGAACTTGTTCATCCTCTCTTGTTAGTTCCGCTTCCGCTTTTCCTGGAGATTTTCTCGGAAAGAATGCCGAAAACACGCGATTCGCACCTCTATATAAGAAAAATATGCGATTCGTCGTAATTTCATTGGTTGCGTGACAGCTGGATGTCGATCGAAGTCGATGATGTTGCGCGTGGGAATGTTAAAATGTCCAATAGTGTGAATGTTTATTTAAATTTCCATAATTTGCTTCAGTATCCAATTCGAGCTCCTCCCGGGACTGGACTTAAACTTGTGGTTGTAGGTTATAATACGTAGAGTTCATCGGTTGTCCAATAAACAAAACCACCAAACACAAGTCGTAGCTTCTCCGGGTTATTCGAGTGTCTAACGCCGAAATATTGGCCAGTTATCCGTACAAAGTTCTTTCAAAAGTCATCTCTTCCCTCATCTGCGTTGCATTATTGTATTAATCCTATGACGTATAACGGGTTCTTCCTCTACCAAATATAGATACTTATGTATATATAATGGTCAAGATCTAAGCTCTGAACATATTACACGAGGCCTTAACGGTGGCGTGTAATTATAGAATAAAGGGCCTTTTGTAAGTTTTGCCGACGTTGAGGGGGAAAAAGGCTATCTCACGTCAGAATGAGCCTAAGGGAAACCGCGTATGTGGGCGGTGGCGAAGGAGGCAAATGATGTACAAGTGTTTTACAAAATAAAACCCGTTTATTTGTTCGAATTCATGCTTACATCGATATAGGTAAATTTCAAAACTTCGGTGCTCCTGGGAACGGCGAAAGTTCGTGTGATGGGTCACAGTTCCGGCGGACGAGAAAGATATCTGGACGAAGCAGAAGTTCGTTGTTACGTTGCGGCGTCCTCGGCGGATGCACAACACAATTTAAATCACCACTGTAGGTTTAATCCGGAGGAGACTCTCTTTCGACCTTGAAGTTCCGATTTTTATAGTTTTTCCCCCACTGTTCGCATTTCGGATTGGTCCCTCGTCCCATTCCTCGCTTCCCGATTGGTCTCTCCTTTGTCTCCAGGTGCAAGATGAAACTTTTTCGGGTCGCGGGAAAGGTCCGATTCGAGGTGTCCATCTGATACCTCTTTGTCGACTCTGCTCGATGACTGTTTATAAAATAATAACACCTGCACTCATAACTCAGGCCGTTATTTACCATTTTTGACGTCTAAGAATTTAACGATCATTTTCACCTTTCACCTATCAAAAATTCCTCTATTTTTTTGTTCGAAAAGGTTTATTTCGGCCAACATTTTATAGACACGCGAGTCAAACATCTACCTGTTTATGAGCGCTCGTGTTAGAGTTTGTCTTCCGCTAAGACCTTGACAGATAGTTGACACATACTCGAACCGTTCCGAGTCTCGTTGTTTACATCTCGTGTCGCGCAAGAATTTCACGGTTTACTCCAGTTCGAACCTCGTCTGGGAACCCACACTTTCGGTGGCCCGGGGCAGAAAGTTAAAGAAGTTAAACGTAGATTGACACGGTAACTCGACGTCTTTTGTGGGTTAATTATACTTTTATATATATAGCTACGGTATATTGTAATTAAATGAAATTATACAATAATACAAGAAAGGATTAAAAATGATTAAATTCATCCAATATTAATTTACCTGTAAATAATTATTAGAATTGTTTATAAAATAGATTTTTACGTTAATTCGGTAATAATTTTAAGTAAAATTTATAAATATTTTGTCTCGAGACTTAAAATAAATTCGCGATAATGAGAGAACGAAAGTAGAAAAGAGTAAAAACGTCGTTGGCGTGTCTGATCCGAGCCATCACACTAGCACATTTAAGGCCAGATGACGGAACCTGACGCTCTGGGAAACCCGGGATCTTCACCTTAAACTAGTATCGTCTTGCCCCTGTACATCATACTTTTCCATTAGCGGTAGAGTCGTGCCGGTCATCTATCGAACTCATTTAGGGAAGGACATAGCTTCGATTGATTATATCCGAACTTTCCGGTCGGGTCCCTGGCGACTAAGCTTTCCACATCCGGTCTCAATACATCTATCTAACTTCGTTTTCCAGATTAACGAAGTACAGGCAGACACACACTCAGACAATAGACAGACAGACACGTGGCAGTGGAAATGTATACGTCTGCAATTTGTAAATTGCAGACGTATACATCTCCACTTCCACGTGTTTAAATTTAAATGTTGTTTGAATGTTAATTATGTCCACTCCATTTAAATGTTGTTTGAATGTTTTAATTATGTCTGCAATTTGTAAATTGCAGACATAATTAAAACATTCAAACAACATTTAAATGAAGAAAAGATTATTTAAAATGATGGGTTGTAACGAAAGAGGCAAGCTCACTTGTGATAATGGCCATAACCGTGTTTTAAAATCGCATTCTTTTGTATTTTAAGAAATTATTAAGAAAAATACGAAATTCTCAAAGAATCGTTATATTTNACACTAGCACATTTAAGGCCAGATGACGGAACCTGACGCTCTGGGAAACCCGGGATCTTCACCTTAAACTAGTATCGTCTTGCCCCTGTACATCATACTTTTCCATTAGCGGTAGAGTCGTGCCGGTCATCTATCGAACTCATTTAGGGAAGGACATATCTTCGATTGATTATATCCGAACTTTCCGGTCGGGTCCCTGGCGCCTAAGCTTTCCATATCCGGTCTTAATTTACATCTATCTAACTCCTTTTTAGAGATTAACGAAGTACAGGCAGACACACACGCAGACAATAGACAGACAGACACGTGGCAGTGGAAATGTATACGTCTGCAATTTGTAAATTGCAGACGTAATTAAAACATTCAAACAACACTTACATCAAGAAAAGATTATTTAAAATGATGGGTTGTAACGAAAGAGGCAAGCTCACTTTTGATAATGGCCATAACCGTGTTTTAAAATCGCATTTTTGTGTATATTTGAAGAATTTATTAAGAAAAATGCGAAATTTTCAAAGAATCGTTATATTTAAAAATATTTTTTCTGTGTTTACTCTTTAGATGCGATCGAATGTGGTCACGCAGCTGTTAACTCGGTCACTTAATTGCGAAATTTTAATGAATGTTGTCGACTTTGGCACGTGGAAGACTTGCCAACGTTCGTTATATTTATTGAATTTATTGGGCAAAAATTTAAACAAATTCTAGACCCATAAATTTCCACCGTCGTCCGTATGTATTTCCTTACTCTCGAGATAACAGATGGGTGAAAGACGAGACACGATATGGGAAGATGAGGGAAAGGAGGCCACGTTTAACTATATACAAACATCCGCTTTGGACCAGAAAGCACACGTTATTTTCAATCAAAAGATCCCCTTATAGATGACCGGCACGACTCTATTGCTAACGAAAAAACGTGATGTACAGGAGCAAGACTCTACTAATTTTAGATATTTTAAATAAACACTTAAAAATATTGTAATATCTTATTTTCCTGTCAGAAAATTAAGTATAAGGTCAACCGACTGCCGTGTATTATTCGCCTTTTAAGATTGATAGAATCGCTTATACGATTTACAAGCGATTCTATGAATGGAATTATAGGATAAATGGGATTGGATGAACGAAAACGTGACACACGGCCACCTACGAAGGGGCGATGACTCCCGGGAAGACATTGCAAGGGAAATTGACATTTATCTAGGTACCAATTTCCCAAACAACGTGAACTAAAGTACTTTCAAAAGATATTCTGTGGGAAAACTGGCCCCGTTTTATATAATTGCGACGTGAAGAAATCCCGAAAAATTGCGCGAGTCTGATGGCCGGATCACGCATTCGTGCTAGTGGGTCTCTCGGCGTATAAAGAAACCGGACGAGTTGGACGATTCGAGCTTCTCCGTCTGGATACGTCGGTCCCGTCTCTCGACATTCGGCCGTCTCACTGCTGGCCTAGTACAACTCACAATGACGATTAATATTTTGAATAGATCCCGAAAAACCTCCGTCGTTCTTAAATCTTCCGCCATTTTCCAACAATATCCCGTGAATCGGTGCGCAACGTGTTTTTAACTTTGAATTCAAACGCCAAACGCATACTTCTGCTTCCTTACAAGTTTAAAGTTTGAACTTGTACCGCAATCTTTCTATTGTCGCAGTGATACAGTGAATATTTTTGAAAATTATATCCTATTTTGTAACAATTATGTTAAAAAAATTTTTTGCCAATAGATATCACTACGTGTAAAGCGGGACTCCGTGGCTCCACCACTGCCGCCATGTGTGTCCGAACAGTGTTTATAGATCTTGGTAGTCGGTTGTAAGTTAGCGCCGGCCATGGTATTTTTCTTATGCAAATGTGAGAGCCCGGACTTGAAAAGAGAAGAAGAAAGAAAAAAATCATAAATGATGCCATTAAAACTTTTCCTACGGACTGGCTTCCTTGTTTAACGTGACGCGTCGAACCTGTCATCCGGAACCAACGATCGAAATTTAACTATTGGTCCCGACGTATAATAATTCCTAATAAGGTCGTGGAAAAACTCCACGAAGGACCTTTTAATAAAAACAAGGGGATCGATGACAATCGTCGTTCGCCGTTACCGTGGTGCGCTCGCCGATCCGTTTTGGACATTGTTCAAGCCGTCGCCCATCCTCTGCCATTCTCAAGACATCAAAAGACTCTTCCTTTTCGATTCGTCCAAGCTCCTTTCGAACCTCGCGGACCAGGAGTACGTCGATCCGCCGATTCTCAGATTCCGAAAAGGGACCAACTTCTAATAACTGAGGCCACGAAAATAACCCCAAAAAAGACGGGGAATGTATAATTTATTAAGTTAAACCATCGAGAAAACAAGTAATGTATGTGTCGAGTCTGCGACAACGGACTTTGACATCGTCGCTCAAAGAGAATAAAGGGAAAAACAAAATTTCAGAATAAAACAAAGTTTAAAGGGGAATTATTTAAACCTTACGAAACGAGAATTTAAAAATGAGCGTCGATAAAGCGCGATTGGAATCGAGAGGATGGAGTCGAATAAACCCCGAGCAGACCTTTCTCGCCACCTAAACTGGTCTCAATTTTCACCTAGGGACAGGTAAGAGACCGATAGGGGAGCGGGTAAGGGAATTAGAAACGAATCGATCACGAAATACTTGTAAAACCTCCGCCGTCGAGGGCAACGAGGCTGTCTCTAGAAAATTCTTCTATTTGGTGTTCTCTCCCTTCCGCGCTTTCGCTACAAGGTGCCTAACTCACCGCTATTTATTGCATCTTTTCTACGCCGAACTCTTTCTCGCCTCGGCTCCGGAGCTCTATCGCCGCAAGACGAAAAAAAAAACATATAGAGACACCCAACCGACGGGACAGCGACATCTGGGATATTATAAGCGATCTTCGAAAAAATAAACGGTTTCTTTGCGAAACACTTGTCTTTTTCTGCCTCCGAAAACTACCAGCCACATACGCAAAGTCCTTAGACCATCCCGACTAAACGGGAAAAAGCACACTTAATCGGCGAGCGTGTTCGCGTTACTGCTTATTGTTCTGTTGCCCTGTAAAGCTACTTTAGACATCTTTGTTAATTTGCTAATTAGGCGTTATCTGTTGTAAGTTCTTCCGGAAATCACCCCCGGACAGATTGCCCAAGAATTGCATTGCTGTGAGAACCCAGGCTAGAGTAAATTCGGCGATTTCAATTTTTTTTTGTTTATCAAAAAAATAAAGGGGAGAAGTATTCCATTTCACAAATGCAATCAAAAAATTTTATAAAATTCTCCCACGGATAGCACTTCATCAGTGAGTGACACTATTCATCGAGGAAAATACAGAAAAAAATCGCAAATTGGAGTAACCGACAACTTTACCAAAAGTGAGCATTTAGATTGGCAGCGGAAAACATCGAATAAACGGCAAGAGGACAAACGACGACATAAGAGTTTGCCTAAATCATGTGTGTTAAACTTCCACCGCTCCTCTGACGTAACGACACCCTTCTCGATCCGGATCGAACCTTCTTTCTTTTTGAGTAATCGCGACCGCAACTAATCATCCAGGTATTTATCAACTCGCTCCGAACTGTGTGTTTTCTCTCTGTTTGACGCGCTGGTAGGAATAGACTCTTCCACCGTTCGATGCCCTTGTAAAACAGTTCTAACTTAGCTAAATAAATTGTTGTTTAATTAATTAACGTTTAAATGCTCATTGGAGTGCGTCATTTCCAGCGTGCGAGACTCGCGTACCTTAACAGTCACAATTCAGTTAATGTAACACAATCCTAAGGATTTTGGTGGCAATTTCTAATTCGAAAAGCCAAAACAAGGATCAAATCATAATAAAAGCCAGAATATTCTCGATCTAAATGTTCTTTATTCATATTTGAATATTCAAATTACAAATCTTTTCGGACGATCCAACGGATGTTAAAGAAGCGAAGCCGGAAGATCGCCGATATTCGGTCCACCTCGGAGTCAAACTGCAAATATTTTAAAGTAAAATTATATCTGAATATATTATAAGTTTGCCCGTTTTCCTCAAAACAATAGTCAAAATTTTGTAATATATTTAAACATTTCGAAAAAAAAAATGTATTTATTAGAGGTATTTAACGTTTATAAACGGAAGTAAATAGTAATTATCGTATAAATATTTTAAAATTAAAGTGATTTAATTCTATAATAAATGAATAAAATTACATCGGTCCTGACCTCCTTTAATTCCAGTCATGGAGTTTTCTTCAATTTTCTTTCTTTCATCATCTGCTAAACTACCACCAGCTAGCCGATTGCCCATACTTTGCATATTTTTCAACAACTTAATTATTTCATTAATCGCATTTTCAAAGTTATCCCGAATAAATGTTAGCGGATTAAATGTTTCCTTTCTTCGTTTCACGTTAGATTCATCACGTCCTTCGATTTTCGTATAACGACCTTCGCTACTTTCTACCAAAATAATCCCTGTAAAAATATATATATTATTCTTAATTGCACTTAATTTTAAATAAAGCTAAACCCGTGAACAGCGGCCACCCAAGGAAACGTTTAAAATTAGCGAATTTGCAGATTATTTCCTACGCATTCTTCTTACAAAAATGTTTCCGTAAAAAGGCCACCGTTTACCGATGTCCATTGCCGCGAGGTAGCCGTCGTCGCGGGTTCGACCATATAAAACTATTATAAAGTACGTCGAAAGATATTTTATAAACCTTACCCATAACGACGACTATAAGCAGAAACTTGTTCATCATCTCTTGTTAGTTCCGCTTCCGCTTTTCCTGGAGATTTTCTCGGAAAGAATGCCGAAGACACGCGATTCGCACCTCTATATAAGAAAAATATGCGATTCGTCGTAATTTCATTGGTTGCGTGACAGCTGGATGTCGATCGAAGTCGATGATGCTGCGCGTGGAAATGTTAAAATGTCCAATAGTGTGAATGTTTATTTAAATTTGCATAATTTGCTTCAGTATCTAATTGGAGCTCCTCCCGGGGCTGGACTTAAACCTGTTGTGGTTGTAGGTTATAATACGTAGAGTTTAGCAGTTGTCCAGTGGACGAAACCACCAAACACAAGTCGTAGCTTCTCCGGGTTATTCGAGTGTCAAACGCCGAAATATTGGCCAGTTATCCGTACAAAGTTTTTCCAAAAGTCATCTCTCCTTTCATCCGCGTCGCATTATTGTATTAATCCTATGACATATAACGAGTTCTTCCTCCACCAAATATAAATACTTAAATATATATATATAGGTCAAGATCTAAGCTCTGAACATATTACACGAGGCCTTAACGGTGGCGTGTAATTAAAGAATAAAGGGCCTTTCGGTGGCCCGGGGCAGAAAGTTAAAGAAGTTAAACGTAGATTGACACGGTAACTCGACGTCTTTTGTGGGTTAATTATACTTTTATATATATTTAGCTACGGTATATTGTAATTAAATGAAATAATACAATAGTACAAGAAAGAATTTAAAATGATTAAAATCATTCAATATTAATATACCTGAAAATAATTATTACAATTGTTTATAAAACAGATTTTTACGCTAATTCGGTAATAATTTTAAGTAAAATTTATAAATATTTTGTCTCGAGACTTAAAATAAATTCGTGATAATGAGAGAAAGAAAGTAGAAAAGGGTAAAAACGTGGTTGGCGTGTCTGATCCGAACCATCACACTAGCACATTTATGGCCAGATGACGGAACCTGCCGTTCTGAAGAACCCGGGATCTTCACCTTAAATTAGTACAGTCTTGCCCCTGTACATCATAGTTTTCCATTAGCGGTAGAGTCGTGCCGGTCATCTATCGAACTCGTTTAGGGGGGACATATCTTCGATTGATTATATCCGAACTTTCTGGTCGGGTTCCTGGCTCCTAAGTTTTTCACATCCGGTCTCAATTTACATCTAACTTCCTTTTTCTCATTAACGAAGTACAGGCAGACACACACTCAGACAATAGACAGACAGACACGTGGCAGTGGAAATGCGTACGTCTGCAATTTGTAAATTGCAACTGAAAAATATACCGTATATTCAATTTATTAAAGGAGACGTGTTTCTTGACGAGGAAACTTGGAGTAAGAATTACACAATTTTTTAATGTAAAATGTATAAAATACGAGAAAACTTTCGGCTCATTTTGACTTCAGATGTAATTAAAGTAGATCTGTAAGTAATGCTTTTATATTTTGTAAAGAAAATTGCATAGAAGGCTTTCATAACGTTCACGCAACTGCCGAATTCACATCGAAAGTAAATGATATATTTGACCCGCTTAATCCTTGTCACCCAATAGGGAGATGGACGAGGAATTCAGTCCCAATCATAAAGAAAAACCAGTATTTGAAAATTATTAACAAAGGAATTGATTATTTCGGTAAACTACACGATCGTAAAAACTGTCCACTTCTTAAAGGTAGAAGGAAGATTCCAATAATTGGTCTTATTGATTTTAAAAATATAGAACAAATAGCAAATTAGTACTTTTGCAGTGAATATTTTATAATTCGTATTAATACTTTCCATTTCACACATATAGTTAAGATTAGAGATGCGTAATTAAGACAAATGTTTACAAAAATTATTATATTTAAAGGACATAGATACGCACCATTATTTTTTAATTACACTATGTATAATATATTTTGCATTGCACTGTAAAACTTTACGCTTAATATGTAAAGTCAGTATGTGTATATTAAAATTAATTTTTATTATTTAAAAAAATTATTAAATTACTCGTGCCGGAGAGTGCATAGCCTAGTACAGGGATGGGCGAGCGAAAGTTCAGCGGGAGCCGAAATGTAGGTTTTGCAAAATGCATGGAAGCCGCAGTACTGTACTTTTTTTAATTCTGTACCGCAATTTTATTTTATAACTAGCTGTTACCCGCGACTTCGCCCGCGGAGGTTTTGCAAGCAAATCCCATTTATATTCAGTATTTCAACAATCATAGTTATTGTTTTATAACACCTATCTCCGAGAATGATGAGAATTGCCGAGAATCAAACGAACTATTCTCAATTTGATCAATTTTCTGGAACGTTTACAATCGTTCTATGATTTAAAAAAGTACGAATTCACAAGTGAAATTGAAAGTTTTAATTTTGAAGTAACGACTCTTATACAAAATATAGAAACCGCATCTCCGCTTAATATTCTACAGGCTCTTCGTGATTTTCGTTTGAGTCTTACACGAATATCAATGTCGCTCTTCGAATATTTCTAACTCTTCCCGTTTCTATTGCTTCGTGCGAGAGAAGTTATAGCGAGTTAAACTTAATAGAAAGATTATTTAAGATCAAGTATCGGACAAGAACGATTATCCAATATTTCTATTATTTCAATAGAATACAATATCGTTAAAAATATTAATTAGGATGGTGTAATTAATGAATTTGCTGAAATGAAAGCCAGAAAAATTCAATTAAAATAAATCTTATTAAAAATCTATTGTAATGTATTTGTTTTATTACTATTTTCCCAAACTAAATAAATTAAGGGACCTGAATGCAAATTCTTGCACAGGGCACAGGAATGGCTAATTACGGCTCTGGTAGGAATAGACTCTTCCACCGTTCTATGCCCTTGTAAAATACTTCTTAGCTAAATAAATTGTTATTTAACGTTTAAATGCGCGTCGGAGTGGGTCATTTCCGGCGCCCGAGACTCGCGTACAGAGTTAACAGTCACAATTCAGTCGGTACCAAAATTCTTAGGATTGTGTTGTATTCATTTCTGATTCGAGATGCAATAACAAGGATCAAATCATAATAAAAGCCAGAATATTGTCGAGTTCAAATGTTCTTTATTCATATTTGAATATTCAAATTACTAATCTTTTCGGACGGTCCAACGGATGTTAAGGAAGTGAAGCCGGAAGATCGCCGAAAATCGGTCCACCTCGGAGTCAAACTGCAAATATTTTAAATTAAAATTATATCTGAATATATTATAAGTAGAATTTTGCCCGTTTTCCTCAAAACAATAGTCAAAATTTTGTAATATATTTAGACATATCGAAAAAATGTATTTATTAGAGCTATTTAACGCTTATAAACGGAATTAAATAGTAATTATCGTATAAATATTTTAAAATTAAAGTGATTTTATTTTATAATAAATGAATAAAGTTACATCGGTCCTGACCTCCTTTAATTCCAGTCATGGAGTTTTCTTCAATTTTCTTTCTTTCATCATCTGCTAAACTACCACCAGCTAGCCGATTGGCCATACTTTGCACATATTCCCACAACTTAATCATTTCTTTAATCGCATTTTCAAAATTATCCCGAATAAATGTTAGCGGATTAAATGTTTCCTTTCTTCGTTTCACGTTAGATTCATCACGTCCTTCGATTTTCGTATAACGACCTTCGCTACTTTCTACCAAAATAATCCCTGTAAAAATGTATATATTATTCTTAATTGCCTTTAATTTTAAATAAAGCTAAACCCGTGAACAGCGGCCACCCAAGGAAACGTTTAAAATTAGTGAATTTGCAGATTATTTTCTACGCATTCTTCTTACAAAAATGTTTCCGTAAAAAGGTCACCGTTTACGGATGTCCATTGCCGCGAGGTAGCCGTCGTCGCGGGTTCGACCATATAAAACTATTATAAAGTACGTCGAAAGATATTTTATAAACCTTACCGATAACGACGAGTATAAGCAGAAACTTGTTCATCATCTCTTGTTAGTTCCGCTTCCGCTTTTCCTGAAGGTTTTCTCGGAAAGAATGCCGAAGACACGCGATTCGCACCTCTATATAAGAAAAATATGCAATTCGTCGTAATTTCATTGGTTGCGTGACAGCTGGATGTCGATCGAAGTCGATGATGCTGCGCGTGGAAATGTTAAAATGTCCAATAGTGTGAATGTTTATTTAAATTTGCATAATTTGCTTCAGTATCTAATTGGAGCTCCTCCCGGGGCTGGACTTAAACCTGTTGTGGTTGTAGGTTATAATACGTAGAGTTTAGCAGTTGTCCAGTGGACGAAACCACCAAACACAAGTCGTAGCTTCTCCGGGTTATTCGAGTGTCAAACGCCGAAATATTGGCCAGTTATCCGTACAAAGTTTTTCCAAAAGTCATCTCTCCTTTCATCCGCGTCGCATTATTGTATTAATCCTATGACATATAACGAGTTCTTCCTCCACCAAATATAAATACTTAAATATATATATATAGGTCAAGATCTAAGCTCTGAACATATTACACGAGGCCTTAACGGTGGCGTGTAATTAAAGAATAAAGGGCCTTTCGGTGGCCTGGGGCAGAAACTTAAAAAAGATAAACGTAGATTGACACGGTAACTCGACGTCTTTTGTGGGTTAATTTTACTTTTATATATATAGCTACGGTATATTGTAATTAAATGAAATTATACAATAATACAAAGAAAAATGATTAAATTCATCCAACATTAATTTACCTGTAAATAATTATTAGAATTGTTTATAAAATAGATTTTTACGTTAATTCGGTAATAATTTTAAGTAAAATTTATAAATATTTTGTCTCGGAACTTAAAATAAATTCACGATAATGAGAGAACGAAAGAAGAAAAGAGTAAAAACGTCGTTGGCGTGTCTGATCCGAACCATCACACTAGCACATTTAAGGCCAGATGACGGAACCTGCCGCTCTGGGAAACCCGGGATCTACACCTTAAATTAGTAGAGTCTTGCCCCTGTACATCACACTTTTCCATTAGCGATAGAGTCGTGCCGGCCATCTATCGAACTCGTTTAGGGAAGCACATATCTTCGATTGACTATATCCGAACTTTCCGGTCGGGTCTCTGGCTCCTAAGCTTTCCATATCCGGTCTCAATTTACATCTATGTAACTCCCTTTTTGAGATTAACGAAGTACAGGCAATTTGTAAATTGCAGACGTAATTAAAACATTTAAACAACATTTAAATCAAGAAAAGATTATTTAAAATGATGGGTTGTAACGAAAGAGGCAAACTCATTTTTGATAATGGCCATAACCGTGTTTTAAAATCGCATTCTTGTGTATATTTGAAAAAATTATAAAGAAAAATACGAAATTTTCAAAGAATCGTTATAATTAAAAATATTTTTTCTGTGTTTACTCTTTAAATGCGAACGAATGCCACGCAGCTGTTAACTCCGTCACTTAATTGCGAAATTTTAATGAATGTTGTCGACGTTGGCACGTGGAAGACTTGCCAACGTTTGTTATATTTATTGAATTTATTGGGTAGGAATTTGAAAAAATTCTAGACCCATAAATTTCCACCGTCGTCCGTATGTATTTGCTTACTCTCGAGATAACAGATGGGTGAAAGACGAGACACGATATGGGAAGATGAGGGAAAGAAGGCCACGTTTAATTATATATAAACATCCGCTTTGGACCAGAAGGCACGCGTTATTTTCAATTAAAAAATCTTTTTAAAAGTGTTAGATAGATGACCGGCACGACTCTATTGCTAACGGAAAAGTGTGATGTACAGGGGCAAGACTCTATTAATTTCAGATACTTAGAAATATTGTAATATCTTATCTTCCTGTCAGAAAATTAAGTATAAGGTCAACCGACTGCCGTGTATTATTCGCCTTTTACGATTGATAAAATCGCTTATACGATTTACAAGCGATTCTATGAATGGAATTATAGGATAATTGGGATGGGATTAACGAAAACGTGACACACGGCCACCTACGAAGGGGCGATGACTCCCGTGAAGACATCGCACGGGAAATTTACATTTATCTAGGTACCAATTTTCCAAACAACGTGAACTAAAGTACTTTCAAAAGATATTCTATGGGGAAACTGGCCCCTTTTTATATAATTGCGACGTGAAGAAATCTCGAAAAATTGCGCGTGTCTGATGGCCGGATCACGCATTCGTGCTAGTGGGTGGCTACGGCGGATCTTGAAAGAAAGCGGACGAGTTGGACGATTCGGGTCTTTTCCGTTCGGATACGTCGGCCCCGTCTCTGGACATTCGGCCGTCTCACCGCTGGCCTAGTACAACTCACGATGACGATTATTATTTTGAATAGATCCCGGAAAACCTTCGACGTACAATGTCATAAAGAAAATTCTCGAGAATATTGTTTGAGTAAAAAAAAAATGTCAAGATTTAAAGTGTCCAAAGTACCGTGGTGGTATTCGTATTTGTTTTACGTAGGGGAGATCCTTGTACCTTGGGACATATTGTACTTCGGGACAAGCTCGTCATTTGAAAAATAATATATTGAGAAGTAGTAAGTAGCGATATCTAGTAGCTATTTCATTACAACATTCAGGATGCATGACGTAAAGTCGGCTATTTTGACTAGTTTTAACGCTGTGACACGTTGTGTGATTTTTATAGATGTTTGTTTTTTTTACAATCCATTTGAATCTTGGTTTTAATCGAAATATTTTGAGGTGAGTAATTTAATTAAGGTACAGTTAGTTGATAACCACATTTGTAACCACTTATTTTAATAAATAACATTGGATTTCTGTAATTCAAAAATTATAACCATACTTTGTTATAAACAAGAGAAAATTGTACCTTGGGACAGTGAATTTTTTGTACCTTGGGACTGTCCCAAGGTACAAGGCGTTGCTTTTCTCAACTATTTATTTAATATTATTATGTTTACTTTTGTTGTTATGTTTCTGTTGGCCGCGAACAAAAAGAATGAAGTGAATAAAAATGTTAAATTTGTTAAAAAGGAAGTTTTTGAGAAGAAAAAAGTTGAAGTTATTAGTTCTGAGGATGAAATTTCTTTGAGGATTTTAGAGACTGACGACTCATGTGATGAAGTTCGAGAGTAAAATAATTGTGTGGGATGCGGTGAAAATTATTTTACTGCTGTACTTCGAGCACAGAAGACTGGATTCAATGCGTTGCCTGTCGATTCTGGGTGCGCGAAGATTGTACCTTTTTCGAAAATTACTGTCAGAAATGCGGTATTAATTCTAAAAAAAATTAGTAACTACAGTAGTAATATTTGTGACCTATATTTGTAATGAATATTCTTTTTCTTAATACAAAAATGAGATTATCTTTGGTTTTCAATCATTTAAATGCCTTCTACAGAACACTTAAGTTTTATACTTACCTGCATTTCCAGTATATAAAACATTTTTGTTAACTGATAAAGCTAATATTGTTATAAAGGAAAAGACTTGGATAAACTATCCTTTTTTTCATCTGGCGGAAGTTAAGATTTACAAAAACGTTAGGATTGTTCGTGTCCCAAGGTACAAACATTGGTGTTTCGAGGTACAATCCATGATTGTACCTTGGGACAAATATCTGCAAGTAATTATTTGACACTTTCTCATAAATAAAATAGCATAGGGTCAAGTGTTGCACTATATATAGTGATATTATTAATTACTAATAGAAATATTCAATAGTCATAGCTAAAAATCAATTAGAACTTAAATTATGAAGGTTTAAAGAAAAGTGTCCCAAAGTAGAAGGATCTCCCCTAAATATCTTTCAACGGCTGGAATTATCACCGTACAAGATTTGACGGCATTGGGTGTGCTAAGTGTCTCTTTAGATAGTGTATAATTGCAGTTCTCAGTTGAAATTACCCGCATTCTTTGCATAATGTATGATTTATTCATCGTTATTATTACATTCGAAGTTTTACTTCCCTCGACTGTTATGTATAATGGAGGGAAATATGGCGATGGGTCATAAAATGATCCTCAAAATGTTTACAGTTTTGGACTCGGGAAACTTGAAACATGGAGAAATGCAAATGAATTCGAGGTTTATTCTGTATGTGTGGATTTGTGTGTATGTAAGACAGGATTTTGTTCATCCCCTTTAAAGCTTAATAACTCAGTTGTCTTTTGTCTAAAATTTCAGGTTATGTATCAGTTGTGTCAGTAAAGTTTCATACTTTTTATATACATCATCACTTGATGGAGAGAGCCTGTTGTATGTTATAGGATGAATAAAGGAACCATTTTTAAAAAGTTCTTTATTTCCAAAACTTATTTTGGGACGAAAATGAGTATAAAATAACACGCAAAATCTTCTATTTTTTAACGTACGTTCAGTGGCCGTTAGTTAGATGTTTAACTAAATTTGTAAGTAGCTCAACGATAAAATTTCTTTTTTTCGGGAATTACTGTATTTTGGTAGAAAGTAGCGAAAGTCGATAAGTGAAAATCGAAGGACGTGATCAATTCGACGTAAAACGAAGAAATTCCAAAGGGAGTGTTGCAGATGTACAAAATACAGATCTTTATACAAATGCTAACGTACTTTGTAGAATAGTGTACTTTACCTGGTAGTGAATCTGTTAGTGGAGCTCTTAGTCTTTTTCTCTGTAGTTAAACCTATAATTGGTGCATCTCGCTGTCGAACTTCTGTTTTCACTTCTATAGTATAATAAATGTTATATGTTGGATGTTCTTTAAAAATTGTAACTGTGTAAGGTTTGCCGACGTTGAGGGGGAATAAAGTCTATCTTACGTCAGAATGAGCCTAAGGGAAACCGCGTATGTGGGCGGTGGCGAAGGAGGCAAATGATGTACAAGTGTTTTACAAAATAAAACCCGTTTATTTGTTCGAATTCATGCTTACATCGATAATGGACAATTCCAAAATCTCGGTGCTCCTGGGAACGGCGAAAGTTCGTGTGATGGGTCGCAGTTCGGGCGGACGAGAAAGATATCTGGACGAAGCAGAAGTTCGTTGTTACGTTGCGGCGTTCTCGGTGATCGGCGGATGCACGACACAATCTAAATCACCACTGTAGGCTTAATCCGGAGGAGACCTTGAAGTTCCGATTTTTATAGTTTTTCCCCCACTGTTCGCATTTCGGATTGGTCCCTCGTCTCATTCCTCACTTCCCGATTGGTCTCTCCTTTGTCTCCAGGTGCAAGATGAAACTTTTTCGGGTCGCGGGAAAGGTCCGATTCGAGGTGTCCATCTGATACCTCTTTGTCGACTCTGCTCGATGACTGTTTATAAAATAATAACACCTGCACTCATAACTCAGGCCGTTATTTACCATTTTTGACGTCTAAGAATTTAACGATCATTTTCACCTTTCACCTATCAAAAATTCCTCTATTTTTTTGTTCGAAAAGGTTTATCTCGGCCAACATTTTATAGACACGCGAGTCAAAGATCTACCTGTTTATGAGCGCTCGTGTTAGAGTTTGTCTTCCGCTAAGACCTTGACAGATAGTTGACACATACTCGAACCGTCCCGAGTCTCGTTGTTTACATCTTGTGTCGCGCAAGAATTTCACGGTTTACTCGAGTTCGAACCTCGTCTGGGAACCCACAACTGCAATATTAATAAGAGCTTTGGGTCGTGAAAATATTCTTTGTTTTATTCTTATTTGTACACGTGGGAGATGTTTCCCGGGAGGTCTTATGGTAAACTGGTCCCTATTTAGGAATTATTAAAGTCAAGAAAATTCGCAAAACTTCGAGTGACTAGCCCGTTGGCCGGGCGCCAACACTCCACCATCACATCGGTGGTTAGTGGTTTCATTCACTCGACCACTGGTAGGCTCCATGTTTGTTCGGAGTTCTTGCATCTCAAATTTAGAAATTGGCCCAAAAGTATGGCAACGTCAAACTTGGGCAATCTGCCAAGGGGTGTTTTCGAGAGAACTGCCCCTATTTATAGGTTGAACACTAGAAGAATATCTGGAAAACTCCACGTGGCCTTTCCGTGATCCGACAAAAACCCGCTACCAGTGTTCAGCGACTTTATTCATTCCGCCACCGGTGACAACCGCAATTTTCTTTTAGAAAAAGCTGAAATTCGTAAAAACAATTTACTAAACTCTTCTCCTCATTATATTCTTAAATTATCTTCGGCAAAGGCCCACTAGTGGCCGAGCGGTCTTCGTACCCCGAACACTATGAGTTCGATCGTGGGTTCGCGTCTCGTTCGGACGGGATAGCAACGTGGAGTTTTCTCCACGTCTGTAACGTCTGAATAGCGGCGGGTTTCCCTCGAAGAGTCATCCCGGAAGACATGTCCATAGGCAAATCGCCTAAGTGTTGCGTCGCCTTAACAAACAAACCATCATGTAAAAACACTTTCTTAATGTCTAACATTTATGGACTTTAAGATTTTGCTTTCAATTCAATTACCCTATAACAACTAAAATAATTTACCGAGAACACGATATGCAAAAAACTCTCACCTATCCCCACACATGTATACAGTAAGCTCGAACGGTGATAATATAAAAAAAACACAATTCAAATATATGGAAAAACAATCTTTAGTGAAATATGAGCATTTACTTTAAATATTCATCCAATATTCAAAAATAAAATTTTAAATTTGCATTGCGAATATTTAATGAAAAATAGAGAGGTTGAGGCGCAAGTTCAAACGTTAAACGTGAACGGCAAGCAGAAGTACACGTTTCACGTTTCAAATCCAAGTAAAAATCGTTGAGGCACCAGTTCATAACATCACGTGACTCAGTGGACGTCGCGCATTGATTCACGGGAAATAAGTTGAAAAAAATGGCGGAAGTATTTTGCACGGAGGATTACTAGGAAAGGTAAATAAACAAATTAAACTGTTCAAAAGTATTTATATGATGTTTAATAACACTAAATAATTACTTTTTTACTATAATTAGCGTCGTATTTTCTCCGAGAAACATTAGGAAAGTTCATATGCGCTTTTCTTGTTATCACCACATACTTCTGTTGAGAGAAGTAGTGGCTGTAAATCCCTATGCGTATGAAAATCCGAAAGATGCTTGGAAAAGTATATCTGAAAATTTACGGACGTATTACACCGTCGACGGTAGAAGATGCCGGGATAGTATTGTGAAATCTGAATAGCCCCTGTGACTAATTTATAATTTAATTATAAAGTTAAATTTTTAGCGAAAAAATTATTCTTTAATTTTGGTGAGAAATTTATGGTTTTCTAAACGAGGGAAACTGATAAAATGTCACTTCCTGCAACGAAAGTTCAAACACCCTTATCTACTACAAATCTCAGCACCCTGGGAATTGTCCCCTTTTCCTTTGTTCACGTGAGAGAATCCAAAAGGCTGATTGGAGAACAGTCGTGAGAAATAGAAAGAATTTTGCATGATTCGGGGAGTACGCCAGAAGATCTCCTAGAAGACAGACGTATTCCATATTGGCTCCCTAAGGCCAACGCCCTTAGTTAGGAGTACGCCACGAAATCCGAAAGAAGTAAGACGTATTCCAGATCATCTCCCGAAGGCCAACGCCCATAGTCGTATCCAGCAAATTTTAATAATGAGTTTAAGTTAGAGAGAAATAAGAAGAAATGATATAAAAATGTGCCAGGCGTAGACCTGGCACATACCTAGAAAGGACTGAAGTCCATCATTAAAGAACAGAAGAAGATAAAAAGTATCCAGAGGTAGTATGATTATAGTAGACGATCGTGAGCTCTCTCTCTTTCGATACGTTTAGATTAATTATTCCACTTTGTATGATTTTTGTTATTTCGTTCATTAAATTTTTGTTTTATTGTCGTTAAAGAAATGTCTCCTCATATTTGAATCACCCCGAGAGATGCATTTCTGGTTCATCTCAATACACGTGTTAATCCGTGTATCACAAAATTGATTAACTGGTGTCGGGAATTCTGACGTAAGGAAAAGCATTACGCAATCATCGGATTCCGCCCTAAATTAACATTCAAATTGTAAGTACCTCCGCACTCGATTTCCTTGAATTAGGAAACCCATCCTTTTAGACAAACAGAGGGCTACTCTAAGGAATAGTTTCCGATTAAGTGATAATGAAGTCAGAGTTACTCATTATCTCTGGCTAGCCCCTCACAGTATTATGACAAGGTAGTAGACGACCATCTTGCTTTCCAGATATATAGTATGTTACAAAAGTGTAAGAACACCATAAATTTGAGATTTTTCAAAAGGTATTTAAATTTTTTATTAGAAAACAATTTTATACGTTTTAAGACAATTACAAAAATATCATTTTCAAGCTTTTTATCTTTTAATAATAATATAATATAAGTTATCGCTTTTTACTTGTTACCAAAATATAGGTACAGTTTGTAAAATTACAAAAAATAAATTTTAAATATATTTTTAAAAACTTTTAATATTTGTTTTCACCCCCTTTGACTACAATTATTTGAAAAATTCTGTTAGCATGGAGATTATTACTTTTTTAATATCATTCTTAATTTCATCCCATGTATCCATTATTGCAATTTTCAATTGATTTACAGATTCATATTGTTTCCCATTTTGATAAACAGTGGCTGCTAAAATCCCCATAAATTTTCAATGGGATCTAAATCTGGACAACACCAAGGCCCGTTAATATTATATCAATATTTTCTTTTTTAAATCAATTTTTTGTTGACATCGAGGCACGAATTGGAGAATTATCTTGTTGAAACTACCATTTATGTTCTCCAATTAATGCACCAAATGTAATCATATTTTTGTCAACAAATAGTAAATTTGTTTTTCCTTCTCACCCATTCCATTTACCTCCAAAACTATCCGAAATCATTATAGACCCATGGCTTATTTTAAATCTGCTTTCTCTTCTTAAATCGTGCCAATAATACGAAAACCCATCGGGGCCATATAAATTAAACTTCTCATCACTAAACATTATTTCTTGCCATTCTTCAGTCCATCCCATCTCGTCTTTAGCCCAATTTAAATTCATTGATATGTGTTTAGCAGTTAAAGGTAGTTTCGACTTCATTTTTAAATATTTTACATTGTCATAGTTTTTTAAACTTCTCCAAAGAGTTGCCTCGTTAGCATCTTTTTTATTTATAAGATTCAAAACTTCTCTCATTCTTGGATGTTAAACACGATATACAGTGGTGCCTCGTACAACGTACTTAATCCGTTCCAGGTGCACGTCCGTTTAGTGAAACGTCCGTTATACGAAACGCATTTTCCCATAGAAATACATGTTAAAACATATAATTCGTTCCGCAGCATAAAATAACCGTACTGTACCATAAAAAAATGAAAATGGAGCAGACACCAATTATGCCGGGTAGTCAGATGCTGTGAGGAGGAGGTGGAAGAACACTTTCTTTACACATTCATACAGATACAGACTTTTTACACATTGCAGCGGATTTTTTTTATTGTTTTTTAATCGGAGTCAGATTCAGGACAGGCTACCGGAACTTGCAGGGTCAACTTCTCTCGTTCCATCCTTTGTTTTTTGCCCGCTGGCTTCTTGAAAAACATGACCAAGGTGGTCTGTTTCTCTTTCTTCTTTAACACCTGTCGGAAATGACGGACAAAGGTGTCATCGTAGAGATCATTGATCCTGTTGGCCTCAGCTCTGTTTGGATAATGAGTGTTGGTAAACTCCTGAACCTCTCCCCATTCGACAAGAAAGTTTTTGTCAACTTTCACTCCTGATGATTTCTTGCTTTGTTTCAATTGAAATCACCTTTCTGTTTTTTTAGAAGCCATGATGCATTATAAATGACTTAACTTGCCAGATTATATGATACGAATAATTCTTTATTAATTAAGATCACTAAACACTTCTACGAGCTACTCTCGCTCCGTTTGTTTTTTACAACCTCTTTTCGTCCCGCCACCTCGGCATCTACACAATTACATTTCGTTTATTTGAATCGTCAACATATACTGTATTACATTACATTTAATGTTTATTTAAATCATCAACATATATTACATTACATTTCTACTTCAGATATACTAATAATACATTCTAATAATACTAATATATCCTAAAAATAGCAGATTGCCATTGGCAACGGCAAAAGAGTGGAAATATCATTCGCACTTGTTCGAAAAAAGTCCATTGTTCGTCTCACGTAACTGCCGAACGGAAAGTCCGTTGTTCGCAGCAAGTCCGTTGCTCGAGTCACGTAACGGTCAAACAGAAAGTCCATTATTCGCAGCGTCCGTTATTCGAGGCGTACGTTATACGAGGCACCACTGTATGTTGAATATATAAAAATAGTTATCTTTTCGGAATGATCAAGCCAGTTTGCGAAGATCTGGAACAGAAGAGGAATTTACAGAACGTAATCAACTTCTACAAGAAATAAAAGAGTTAAAATATGAGGCTCAGATAACATCTGAGAAATGACAACCACAAGCCATTGCTGGGCAGCCAGTCGGAGATGCAGCGATGACATCTTTAAGAGTATCATCTCCCGAGTTTCCATCTGCTAAATATAAAAACTTAAAAATTATTTATATTATAATTATTACGACAATTGCGTAATAGTTATACATTTCTAATTATTTTTAGATGAAGATGCCAATGTCACAAAAAAAAAGAAAAACGAGAAGGTTCTTGTCTCATACTTACAAAGCAAGCGAGACCAAGAGAATCAGTTGAAACAAGGAGAATTAAATTTAAATAAAGAACGACTGAAACTGGAATATTAGAAATACTTTTGAAAACTTTGAATAAAAATTAAAGAAAAATTTTTATAAAATTGAAAAAATTCTTTATTTATTTATTGATTGCATTCTAAGTATTCGTCCAATTTGAGGGGTAAACAATTAAAATAATTTGATGTTGCACTACCTTATAAGCAAGCGTGACAGTTTGTAAGTACTGTAGTGCACCAACAATATACAGTTTACCGACAGGCTGAAGAAACAATTTCAATTTTTTTTTTTTAAATCTAGAAAAGCAAATATTTGAATTATTTTCCCAAATACCCATTCCACACACTCTCTTACTGAACTCATCCTGGAATTAAATACTTGTTGCTCGGGTGTTAAGCTAGCACCTCGGAATGGTGTAATGAGGTGTCGACGCAAAGGATAACCAGAATCTCCATATAAAACAAATTGGGTCCCGTTCTCGGAACAAGGAATCGCAGCCAAATGCTCTAACAAATTAGATTCTTTTAACATTCCACTGTCGTGACGTCTTGCTTCTATTGGTCCAAATAAATTAGCAATCATACCATCGGGTGTAACCACTGATTGAAATTTCAAACTATATATACGTTTATGGCCACCGAATGGCACCCTTTGATGTGTTTTTGGTCGACAAATAGGACGTGCCGTTCCATCTACGAACCCACAACAATTTTCAAAGGAGCACCTTTTGCTGTTATTACTTGGCTAAATAAATTTAATTTTTCTCTCGTTAGTTTTATCTCGTCGATATTCAATAACAATTTGGAATGGCTATTGTATATGATATTTACTGTTTCATGCACAAATCGTAAAAGTTCATTTTTTGATCTCCCCAACAAAACAGAAATATCATCGAGTCTATTAGGATAAATTCCAAGTGAACGTGACCCATTTTCACAAATGATTACAGATGGAAGGCGTAAAGCAGAATGCGGATGAAATAAATCATCTCTTGAAAATCTGTTAAAATTAAAAATTTTATAAGTATTATTCCTTTTTTAATTATTTGCTTTAATTTATAAATATATCACTTACCGAAAGTAAAACAAGCAATCAGAATCAGTCATTTTATGTAAATTTATTCTTGCTTTTGTCACAGATAGATCTTTAGTGATATGATATAATAAAATGGCTTCTTCATTTCTTTTCATACTGATCCAACAATAGTAATATCTCATCACTAGACTACAAATATAATTTTAATTAAATGCTTAATGTGCGAAAAAAAGAAGAAAAAGTGAACACAGCCTTTGAGTTTCTGTGGTCACTTCACATTACATTAAAAATATTAAATAATTTTTGGATTAAAATCGTCTATTTCTTTACAATGTTATTCATAAATGCTTAAATAATCGTTATTTTAATAAAATAAATTATAATTTTAACCCCAAACACAAAAATATGAAGACGTTTAAGCCGATCGTGTACTCACCTCGCTACACGTAGCGAACGCTATTATCGATGGTCCAGAATTGCGAGATGGCGGCGCTCAACCGTTCCCCGTACACGTTTTGGGCTAAATACGTGCGCCTCAACCTCTCTAATATTTGCAATGCTACCTATTTAGATGTTAGGTGAAATACAGTAACACCCGCACACAACGGGCGGAATCTTTCGGTTCTCGGGAACCTAGAACCGAATACGAACACGTCTGGCCGCCACTCTTTCCACCCAGTCGTCCCATCGTAAACCTGGCCGAATCCTTAAAATTAATTAATTAAAGGTGCACAATCTTAGTTAACGCTTTCGTCTCAATAGTACAAATGGCAATCTTGTCGTTTCTACTTTCGAGACGATGACATAAACTAATATTTACCAAAAGATCTAATGTGTATGTTTAAATTTTTCGTCTGGACGAGAACCAGACTGAAACAATATTTCGACATTGTGAAGATATTCGTCGATTACTGAAAAAATTATTAAATGTGGCTGTTGCGGGAACCTGGCAAATTTTTCCGATTTAAGGTGTAGGACCATACATTATTGTTGTGCCCGTATCTACTACTAACGATTAAACGGGTGGATTTCCCGAGCAAAACGAACTTCGGAGCAGCCACTCTCAAACTACCGAGGCCCATCAGTGGTCGAGTAGACGCCACCGAACACCGGTATTGTTCGCCGCTCGCGTGGTCAAGTGTTGTTTAACCACGTGGCCTTTTTTGGGTTTTATCCACGTATCTAATATCTAAATAGGAACCAATTTCCTATAGAAAGTCCTTCCGAGAGGCATCTCTTATTGGCAGACGGTCCGGACGTCACGTTGCCTTATCCCATTAATCCCACAACTGAATTCATACAAGCGCCCTTAAGGAGCTAATAGTATAAGGCAATCGGTTGTTCTTATACTTTACGAGAGGAAAATAAATTCATAAATAGAACAAAGCATGGAAAGTTTTCCACGTGCATTGACAACTTTCATTAA
This sequence comes from Centruroides sculpturatus, assembly GCF_000671375.1. Classification (NCBI taxonomy): domain Eukaryota; kingdom Metazoa; phylum Arthropoda; class Arachnida; order Scorpiones; family Buthidae; genus Centruroides; species Centruroides sculpturatus. The sequence continues at coordinate 821,857 of NW_019384423.1, read as the reverse complement.
AATTTGACAATTGACTCGACAATTAACGGCTGTCTGACCCAAAAACGATTAAATTTGCAGAATTAAAATTTTAACTTTAACGAATAGTTTATAATTCCAAATTTTCCTTAAATATTCTTTAAATATACACCAGAATGCGATTAAAATATATGATTATCGTCTTACTCGGAAGTGATACTTTCTTTTAGTGGAGTCCATCGTTGTCACTTTATCTTTTAAATGATATAAATTCAGACTGGTTTGAAATTAGGCCAATTCGTCTTGTTTAGTTGATGATAAATTATAATATAAACACATAAATTAAATTAATGGATGCACAGAAAGTAAACATTTGCGTACTCTTATCGAGAGAATTATTCTTTTGTTTAATTTGAATTCGTGTATTTAGATAGCGCTTAAAAATGATTGAGGATTCTCACCTATTAATAAATGTGTGCGTATAAACGTTATATTTTCTTAAAAAATAGTTTATATTCATTAATAGGTATATTTTTATGGAAATAAATGCGCATTACCGATCTGAGGATCTCCGTGATTTTTCCGTATTCAATTTTATAATAAAATGATCATTTCTGAGCATCCATTAAGACTATCTTTGTGTTTATATTATCTTTTATCGTCAACTAAACAATTTTAAGTTTGACTGAAAATATATCATTTAAAACATATAAAGATGGAGTCTACCGAAAGAAGGAATATGGCGACGATCATATTTTTTATCGCATTGTGATGTATATTTTAAGCAATATTTAAGAAAAAGATAAATTTATAGAAAATGCGTTAAAATTAAAAATATATTTTCTATTTTAACTCTGCAAATTTTATCGTTTTTGGGTCAGGCAGCCGTTTATTGTCGAGTCAATTGTCAAATTTTAATGAAAGTCGTCAATGCATGCGGAAAACTTTTCGTGTTTTGTTTTATTTATGAATTTATTTTCCTCTCGTAAAATTAAGTATAAGAACAACCAATTGTCTTGTGTGATTGTATGAATGAAATTGTAAGATTAATGAAAAAAGGAAAGGCCGTTTGCCAAAAAGAGATGCCTCCCGGGAAGAATTTCCATGGGAAATTGGCGCTTGTTTAGATGTTAGGCACCCGACGAAAACCCCGAAAACTCCATTTGGCCATCGGACGGTCGAAAAACTCCCGCAATTTTTCGCGGGTGGTCCGTCCCGGTGTGTCGGATCCCGTCCTTCGCCTCCTCGACATTGCGGGCTTTTTATTTACGTGTCTAATAGCTAAGTAAGGGCCAGATTCTCGTAAAAATTCCCCGTCAAAAATTAAAAATCCACGAAGATCCTTATATATACATATGTATTATAGAATGTGTGTGCGTACCTGTATATAAACATTATATTTTATAAAAAATAATTTATGTTGTCAAATATATTTGTACGGAAATAAATGCACATTAATGATTTAAACATCTCCACGATTCCAACGTGTTCAATTTTATAATAAAATTGTCATTTTTTAAGTGAAATTTGTCTCTTGCAAGAAAACTTGCAATTTTCCTAGTTTCCTTCACTCGCTTAACACCTATATGCGTGCCAATTTACTATACTTGGCAGATTACATTGCCTTATCCCGTTAAACCTACAATTCCATTCATAGAATGACTTACAAGGAGCAAATTAAACGAGACGGTCGATTACAGATATACGTAATTTTAGGAGAAGAAAATAAAATGTTAAATAAATTTGTAAATAGAACAAAATATGGCAGGTCATCCACGTGCGTTAACAAACTTTAATTTAAATTTGACAAGTCAGTTGGGACGTAACAGATGCGCGACCCAAAACGATCAAATTTGGAAAGAAATATATTTTTAATTATAATAAATTTGTGTTAATTATATTTATATATCTTAATAATAATAAAATAAATATAAGAATGCGATTTATAAAGGAGATTAGAGCCATAGAAGTGAGATTTCTTCTTCCACGAGACTCGCCATCATTATTTTAAATGTGTTTTAATTGGTGTAAATTCACACAAATTTAAAATTAGGTGATTTCGTTTTGTTTAATCGATGGTAAATTAGGTTAATTGATGCGCAGAGAGTAAAAAGAGGTACATTAAAATTATTACGTTAGCGTTTAAATTAAAGCTAAAATGATAATTTATTCATACTTCATAGTCTTACTAGTAGCTTAGTGTTGATGGTTAAGACTACACATTCAACCGACTATTTTGCTCTCTTCTACTTTAATTCTTCCATTTTAAGAATGTATATTACACAAGAAAATAATATATTTGTAAATTTCACTTAAAATTAACGAAGAATTAACTTAAAAATTTATTCTTTAAACAGTTATCAATACGAGTTGCCCGTAACTTAACATTGGATTAATTTAAATTAATATTGTATAAAGCTCGTTTTTTGTGGTAGATCACCCATGTATTCTGTCAAGTCTACAATGCTACGTTTAATGTTTTCTTCATCCCCATGTGTGCACCAAAAGGGCCTTTTTTCTATACGTATTATGGGTTCGGTCAGGCCTATAACGAGGACGATTAGGTGAAGAAGGAAGAGTAGTGTGGCAAATAACATTAAAATAACTGCAGCTATAGACACGTAATGCGAGACTTTTACCGACTTCTGTTATTTGTCACTGGATTAGACCTTCATATTTCTTAATGTATATTCATTAATTCGTGGAGGAAGAATCTGTTATATCTTATATGATTAATTGAGTAAGGATATACGGGCGGCTGCTAAAGTCGAGAGCCTCCCTAGAGTACAGGAAACAAGCTCCAATTTAGGTGTTAGATACGTGAATAAAACCCGAAAAACTTCACGTGGGCATCACGTTGGTGAGGGTTAAACCTAGAACCAGTGTCTGGTGGTTTTATCCATTCGGCCACTGATGAGTTCTATATATCAATGCATAGAGCCACAAGCTTAAGTTCAGCCCCGGGAATTGGACCCAATTATCTATTAAACCTGTACGAATTTACTTCTGTAGAGGAATATACATCATGCATGAAATATTTTGTTACAATTCCTATTTCTAAAGAATGTTTTAATCGTGTCTACAAAAAATTTTTAACAATTCGCTTCCGCACACTCTGATTTCTTTGTCGACGAAAGTCTTCTATTTTCTCACAAATACAGGAAGAAATATTCTGTCAGTAGACACGTTTACGGCCTCGAATCGGGTCAGTTACTGAAGTAAAATATGTAAATTTAAATTAACTTTCACGACATTGGACGTTTTCAAATTGCCACGCGCAAAATCATCGACTTTGATCGACGTCCAGCTGTCGCGCAACCAATGAAATTACGACGAATTGCACATTTCTCTTATATAAAGAAGTGCCAATTGCGTGTTGTCGGCGTACACGGGGCCAAAACCTTTAGGAAAACCAGAACGAGCCGGAACTCCACAAAGAGAAGATGAACAAGTTCCTATTTACATTCGTCGTTATCGGTAAGTAAACTTTATAGAGTATGTATTGACGTACTTTAAATGATTTTGTATAGTCCAACCCGCAAATAACGGCCACCTCCCAGCAAACGGCCATTTTTAAAATGTCTTTTTTCCTAAACTCTTTTTGCGACAAAAATGCGTATAAAGTAATCCGCAAAATCTTCCATTTTCTAACGTTCCTTCAGTGGCCGTTGGCCATATGTTTAACTGTATCAATGATAAATTTTTTTTTTCAGGAATTATTTTGTTAGAAAGTGGCGAAGGTCGATACGTGAAAATTGAAGGACGTGATCGATTCAATTTAAAACGAAGAAATTCCGAGGGAAGTCTTGCAAATGTACAAAATATAGATATTGATACAAATGCTGCCGTACTTGGTAGTCAGGGTATTTCGCCAGATAGCGTAACTGGTGATAACCCTGTTAGTGGAGCTATTAGTAATCTCGGTGGTACTTTTGGTGGTGCTGGTAATCCTCTTGGTGGTGCTGGTAATCCTCTTGGTGGTGCTGGTAATCCTCTTAGTAGTGTCATGGGAAGAGCCTCAAGAAAAGAATATATAAGCAAAAGATTGATGGAAGCACTGAGTAGATTTTATAAATAGAATGAAAGAAGGTCAGTATCACTAAACAAAAATTTCTTAATTTATTATTGAATGAAATTAATTTCTTTTTTAAATTATAAAGTAATTACTATTTACTTTCATTCGCAAGTACTGTACATATGTCTCCTTTATGCGTATTTTCCTCCAATTTGTAATTATTTTAAGAAATGTTAACTCTTGCTAAGAAAAATACAGACAGAATATTATTTAAAATAATCAAATGCTTTTGAATATTCATTTTTATTTATAATATTGTGTATTAAAATTATGTATTTTTCTTTGTAGTTAACCTATAATTGTGCACCTCAAAAGTAGAACTTCTGGTTTCACTTCTATAATATAATAAATGTTATATGTTGGATGCTTTTTAAAAATTGTAACTGCGATATTAAATTATTAATAAAGAGCTTTGGGTCGTGAAAATATTCTTTGTTTTATTCTTATTTGTACAAGTGGGCGATGCCTCTCGGGAAGTTTTATGGTAAACTGGACCCTATTTAGGACTTACTAACTTCAAGAACATCCGGAAAACCCATGTGGCCAGCCCGTTGGCCATGCGCCAATCCACCACCGACACACCAGTGATTGGTGATTTATTTTATTCATACTGACACTGTAGGCTCCATATTTGTTGCATCTTGAATTTAGAAATTAGCCCAAAATCAGATTGTTGGAGTTATGGCAACGATACACTTGGGCAATCTGCCAAGGGGTGTTTTCGCGAGAATTGCCCCTATTTATATGTTTAACACGACAAGAAAATCCGTCCACGTGGCCGTCCCGTGACCGACGGACACCGCTACCAGTGTTCGGTGACTTTATCTACTCGGTCACTGGTGACAACCGAAATTCTTTTCTAGAAAAAGCTGAAATTCGTAAAAACAATTTAATAAATTATCCTCCCCATTATATTCTTAAATTACAAACAGAGAAGACGTCAAAGAACACGTTCGTAATGTCTGACGTCTGGGATTTTGATTCTTTCTATAATTCTGATTTCCGCGTAATGTTATAAATCTGTGAAAAATCGAGTAACGTTACGCGAAAATTACATTAGGTAAGATGTATTTTATATGTAAATTGGCTAATTTTATGTTAAAAGTGAAGATATTACAGTAAAAATCGATTATCCGACTCAATTGTGGACTGGGGTTGGTCGGATAACTGAAAAAATGGATAACCGAAAAATATGAAAAAATACATTATTAGTAGTCTATAGTATATTAGTATATCCCATGTAATTAGTATATTAGTATATCGCTATTAACCTACTTCGCGTTGAATTTTCATCGACGTTAACCCAAACAAAATTTTTTTAAAATAATAATCGTCGCTATTGTATCGTTAAAAATTAGAAAATTAAGCCTCTTTTAAATACTGGCTCCCTTTCATGGTCGAGCCATGTTTCCAGCTAAAACACGTAAAAATACTATTAATTAAAGTAGCCAAAACATAGTGTGCGAACCGAGGGGGTAGAGCGAGAGCTTCTCCCCACTTACCGGCTTGGCTGTCAGAGAATGGCTATAGGAGGGCAAAAATAAGTGAGTGGGGAGGAGTCGGAAGTCGTGGCCAGGTGTCCAATTGACTACATAGGTTTAAAATAATAACACATTTACTAAACAAATAAAATAATTATACATAAAGATGAGAAAAATACAACACACGCGTATTAAAATATGACTTGATATACTATATTCTAACCTAACCTATCCAGATGCTAAAGATCGAGAGAGAGACCTCACGTTGGAGAGAGAGATAATTATGTCAAGGGTTTACCTCGTAGGGAACGCTCTCATATTATAGGGCGTAGATAAAACGCTTTGTTATCGTCGTCTTCTAAATTCGAGGTGCCCTTTGCAGGCTATGTGGAGCGATGTCCTTCTCAGGCCGTTCGGCTAAGTCAGGTTACGGTGTATGCTCCGTCGCTCCTAATCTGTAGAGTCCTTCCAGGCGGTGTTCGCTCGGAGGGTTCTTCTGTTAACCTCTCCGAGGAGTAATTCCGGCACATATGGAAAGAGTAAAAATATTCAAAGTCTTTTTACCTTGTCTAGAGCGGAAATTATGAGCTTCGTTGGAAGAGTCCGCTTCGTTGTCTCTTCCCCTACGATCGCTCTCGAGGTTTCAGATCGTTCCCCTTTTATACCCTTTAGCGTGGAAAAATCTGGGATCTCGTTGACGTCTTTCCCTCGTCATAGAAAAATTCATTACCTTATTTGGTCATTTTGTCTCCGGGTCGCTCGAACTTATGGGGGGTCACGGGAGATCGTGGTCCCTCGTCGATGACCTTGATGACTAACCTCTCTGCATCGTCATACGTTTTTCTGCAGCCTATTGGCTATTTATTTAAACGACGCAGTTATCTCGTAAGCAAGCGATCCCCTGGAGGGGGTGACCACCCCCCGCTTCGGACGACGAAAGTCACCCTCGCTTGCTACGCAGTTAGTGTGAAAATAAAAAATAGCGTCTGTATTCTCACAATAACCAAATATTGTAGCGCCACATCACTAGCGGACATTTGAATTTGCGGATTAGAACGGTCGGTTAACCGATGTGACGGTTAATCGGGCGTCGGATAATCGATGCTCTACTGTATATATATAATGACACGTAAGTTTAACTGAAACCCGTGTTTTAATTAATCGAACAAATACAAAAGAACAGAAGAGCGCAAGTCTTCGATGCTACTTCACATGGCTGAACACGGTACAAAAAGGCGCGAGAAGATCTCTGACGTCCCCTGGCAGTTGAAAAGAACACAATGTAGAATTCTCGTTCCTTGACACATCCCCTCATTTCGATATCTTTCGAGATGTCGAAATATAGCCCTATGTTTTAGATATTTATAGTACATAATATGTAAGGACTTTCTATACACTATATCCAGTCAGTCACATAACATCGAACATCTGAATTTGACAAACTTCTCTTTCCCCAAAGCTTTCGTAAAAACGTCGGCAATATTTTCGTTTGTACTGACATGTTCAATTGAAATTTCTTTGTTTCTACACAGGTGTTTGATCTAATAGTATCTTAGATCAATATGCTTATCCCTCTTTGCATTCTTAAACGTTTTCATCATAGAAATCTCACTTGTGTTGTCAATTTTGAGATTGCAGGTTTACACTTACCAAATTCTGATAAAATACCTTTATAGTTCATTAATTCTTGCTGAGATATATTCAGCCTCCACGGATGAAACAGCCACACAGTTCTATTTTCTGGAGCACCGTGCATTTCTGGATTTCCAGCATAAAAACCAATCAAATTCCGCCCACACTTTTCCTGGTTTTAGTATCTCCTCCCCAATCAGCATCACTCGTGCCTACTAGACTGTCTAAACCTTTCGTAAAACGAAGTGTAAGATACCTCGTGCAGCTTAAGTATCGAAGAATTCTTTTATCCGTTTTCCACAACTGATCTGTCGGTTTGTCTAAATATCTACTAAGATACGATACACTATACGCAATATCCTGTCTGCTTGTAACAGAAAGTACTATACATCAGACTGCACACCAATCTACGAAATAAAATGTCTTCACTCAAATTGGATTCCGTTAAATGGAAATTCGTTTTGCATAGGTGTGGCAACTTCTCGACACTGTTCCATATTAAACTCAGTTAAGATACGGGAAATTATTTTGGACTGACTGATTTTTAATTCCTTTTCATCTCTGTCAAACTGCATTCCTAAGAAGGATGATACTTCTCCCAAAGATTTGGCATTGAACTCTTTGTGCAGATCATTCATTAATTTGTCACTCTTTGCATCTTCACCTGTCATGTCAACGAAAAGAATCAAGTAGGCGCCGTTACCTACGTACAAACAAAAGTCGTACTTCGACCTACAAAAACTTAACTTTTCCATAACTTCGTTAAACTTGTCATTCCAACATTTTGATGCATTTCTCGAGCCGTACAATGCTGTATTCAATTTCAATGTCTTTTTTCGACATTTAAGCCCTTCTGGTGTACTAATGTATACATTTTTTTCTTGATATCCGTTTAGAAAGACAGTTGGAACGTCTATTTGACGCAGCTCCCAGTTATGCTGTACTGCCACGGAAAGCAAAATCCTAATTGTAGACATCCTACAGACTGGCGCATAGCTAAATTCTCTTTCTTCTTCATAAGGTACTGTACTTGCAATCCTCTTGCCATTAATCTGGCCTTCCTTGTTCCGTCTTCTTTGGTTTTAAATATTTATTTTGTATCTATAGCTGTCTGGTCTTCTGGCAAATCTACAGGTGTCCACGTTTGTGGTTTCTGATGAGAATCTAATTCTTTCTCTATAGCTTTCTTCCACTCTGGTGACTTGCGTGCTACTTGGTACGTTTTAGGCTCTTCTGTCGATAACAACAAACAATATGCAGTTTACAATTCAAAATAATTTAAATGGGAAGGTTTCTTAACGTTTCTTCTAACTTTAGAATTTTCCATTTTGTCTTCTCTTTCATCTTTCCGCTAACTGTTGTTATTGTTTCTTAGCATTCTTCCATCGTCTTCTTGTTCTTCTTCAATACTGGGTATAAATACAGTTGGAGAAACCACCCCCTCTTCTTTTTGTTTCGATCTGGCTCGTTTGTTCTCTATTTACTCCATACGGCATTCATCAAACCGTACGTCTCGTCATCTTACTATCCTCTCTTCTGTCGGAATAGTTGCCACCGCAATATCTCTCCATAACTGCACGTTTCTCTCTTGGTTAATTTATTTTGCTGTGGTAGGATGTTGTACCATGCTCGATATCCAAAAATTTTCAGCTTGCCGATATTGTTCCTTCCATGCCACAGAAGTGATGGTATCTTCTCTCTCCGAACAGCACTTGTTGAAGATCTATTTAGTTCTTAGGCTGAGTTTTTTAATGCTTCTCCCCATAACTTCTTTTGAGACTGACAGCAAATTATGCTTAATGTCAGGAACGATGAGTGCCTCAATGGTTACAGTGTGTCCCTGCAACGTTGCCTGCAATTCACCACTTTTACTTGCCTTTTAAATTTCATTATTAGCTATATAAATAGTCACTTCTGTAAGGACCCAACCGAGGTCCGAATCATGTAAATCGCGATATTCCTATGTTTAAATAATAATGATAGATTAAATATGAGAGGGAGAGAAAAATCCCATAATTTAAACAATGCGGCACAAAAATGTAGACAACGAGTCTCGGATGACGCGAACACGTGTTAAACGAACTATCAATGTCAGAGTGAAAAGTTATAAGTCAGAGACAAGTGGTCATATGCAGGTAGAACTTTGACCCCAGCGCTCATAAACAGTCAATCTAGGGAAACAATTTCTGAAAAGAGGGAAAGATCTAAGAGAGATAAATCATTGCATATGATCGTTCGAGTACCCAGATGACAGAAATCGCTACTTGCGGAGCTAAATTATGAGCGCGAATCTTGCAATTTTGCCAACAATCCCCAAGAACAATCGACAGAAAGGCGTCGAGTAGACACCTGGAATCGAACCTTTCCCGTGACCCGAGTCGGTCTCGGTTTTCTCCAAAACAAAAGAGACCAATCGGGAAGCGAGGGAGGAGACGAGGGGCCAATCAAAAGTCCGAATAGTGGATAGAAAAATTATAAAAATCGGAAAATCAAGGTCAAGAGGGCTCTCCTCCGACTCCCTGAAACGTCGCAACTAAGATTGTGGTGTGTCGTCGGCACGAACTTTGGACTCCGCCGCTTCCGACTTCATCTCGTCCGCCTTAATCAGCGAGATCATCTCATTCGCCCCGGGGCCAACCAGACGTAGACCTCCTCGTCTCTCTACATCGCCGACGAGAACTAGTGAAGGACTGTCGATTGTCGATGTAAGCATAAATGTTAACAAATAAACGGCTTTCTTGTGTAAAACACTTGTTATCATTTGCCTCCTCCGTCACAGCCCACATACAACCTTCCCTTAGGTTCATCCTGACGCGGGATTAATAGCTCCCACCTAGGAGACGGCAACCTTACACAGGTGCCGTGAAGTGGGTTTCAAGTCCCCTACTTCCCCCGAGTCGGCCATCTTACACTTCGTGATCCAATGACAAAACATTACACATAAAGGATTCTAATTCCTGTTTCACAAAATGATTACAGATTTCCGAATCCAGAACAAAAGTAATACTATTCGAATTGCTTTTTTGATTACAGATGTTTGCTGCAAACAATTAAATTTGCAAAGATGGTGAGAGCAAAATGTCTGCCGTTCATTTTGAAAGTAACTTCCAGATATACCAGTAATTTGTTATTTTCTGAAAGACGTATTTTTTTACATCTAATAACTGAGCTTTTGCAGTTCTACAATCCTTAGTTGTATCCAAATGTTTGTCGGATATTCCTTGTATTATTACTGACTGCGCCTCGGCATCCTTCACTATATATTTCTTTTTTTCAGTTTCCTCGTCCGATGGATCACTATAAATCACGTCTTTGCACTGTTCTCTTTTTAGAATAGATATAATTTTAAATTTCCAGTTTTTAAAATTATTTGCTTGTAATATAGTAGACCGTCGTTTATCCGAATCAATTGGGGACTGGGGTTGTTCGGATAACCAATTATGTACGAAAAAATATATCAATTTATCCCGTGTTGAAAAATTTCAACACGGGATAAATTAAAACCGGTTGTCAACGAAAAAAAAAAACAACTTCAAAAGGCTTTCAAAATAACCATTAATGGAAATAAAATTAAAAATGTTAACGTAATGAAATATTTAGGAGTAATGATTGATTGTAGCTTAATCTGGACTAAACATTTAGATTACATCGCAAGTAAAATAAGCAAAACAATGAATGCCATGTTAAGTATTGCTCACAAGGAGTGGGGTTTCAGTGGGAAAGCAATTACAATGCTAAATAAAGCATGCATCGAACCAGCTATTTTATATGGTGCTCAGTTTTGAGGCGAAAAAATTGACAATATTAACTTCAAACGTAAGATTCAATCCATACAACGACCGATACTCATCAGAATGTGTACAGCATATAAGACAACGTCCAACGCGGCATTGCAAGTATTAGCAGGGTGTACTCCATTATACCTAAAGGTTAAAATGCTAACATGGACATGGACATTCAACAATATACAGATTACAAAAGAAGGCCTCAACAATCTTACGAAGTATGCGGATATCGGTTGCCTCCCTAATCTGGATTATAATTTTTTACAGACCTTTGTCAATAATGGAATAATCAAAGAGAAATCTAAATACGTTCACCCAACAAATAACTACAAGGCTGATCACTGATATTAAAGCACAACCATACCCTACTAACTTTATCTTTATGGATGGTTCGAAAAACAACAGAAATGTAGGAGCATCTTTTATTCATTTTAAACATGGCAATGCAAACTTCAAACATGAAGCCGGCTTTAAACTAGCCAGCTATTGCTCTGTTCCTGATGCCGAATTGTACGCTATATTTCAATATATCTCTTACATTTACACATTGAAAGACTACAAAGGACATCTACGTATATGTACGGATAGCCAAACCTCACTTCGTCGTATCAACAGTCACTATTTTGATTGCGATATGATAAATAACATCCGGAATAAGTTGAAGAATATACACAACTATAAAATCAGCTTCGCTTGGGTTAAAGGCCACAGCGGGGTGCAGGGAAATGAAGAAGCAGATAGACTAGCGAAAAAGCATGCTAATGAGAATGGTGAGATCATCTATACTGCTCTTACCAAGAAAAACATCAAGGATCTGATTCAACAAACTGCCCTTCAGCTGTGGCAAGTGGATTGGGAAAATGGTGATACAGGAAGAATCACCTTTAAATTTTTCCCATGTATTCAACAGCGCCTTGCCA
>NW_019384423.1:806210-806611 GCF_000671375.1 Centruroides sculpturatus | reverse complement strand
GTTTGAATTTTTCGTTTCTGACTGTAACTTTTTGAGTTATCGCAATCTTCATAGTAAAAATTCGATTATTTGTGACTATCGTTATGTTCATAGAATCTGATTATTGTCGCACTTAAATAAAACGCTTATATATATATCCATAATTTTTGAACATATTCTAGTGCAATATCGTTTGACGAATCTAACGACGTTTGAATTTTTCGTTTCTGACTGTAACTTTTCGAGTTATCGCAATCTTCAAAGTGAAAGTTCGATTATCCGTGAATATCGAGTTTTCTATAAGATCTGATTATTGTCGCATTTAAATAAAACGCTTATATATATATCTAAAATTTTTGCAACTATTCTAGTGCAGAATCGTCTGACGAATCTAATTGCGTTTGAATTTTTCGTTTCTGACT
>NW_019384423.1:787648-805901 GCF_000671375.1 Centruroides sculpturatus | reverse complement strand
TGCTCCGTTTTGGGGCGAAAAAATTGACAATATTAACTTCAAACGTAAGATTCAATCCATACAACGACTGATACTCATCAGAATGTGTAGAGCATATAGGACAACGTCCAACGCAGCATTGCAAGTATTAGCAGGGTGTACTCCATTATACCTGAAAGTTAAAATGCTAACATGGACATGGACATTCAACAATATACAGATTACAAAAGAAGGCCTCAACAATCTTACGAAGTATGCGGATATCGGTTGCCTCCCTAATCTGGATTATAATTTTTTACAGACCTTTGTCAATAATGGAATAATCAAAGAGAAATCTAAATACGTTCACCCAACAAATAACTACAAGGCTGACATCACTGATATTAATGCAGAACCATACCCTACTAACTTTATCTTTACGGATGGTTCCAAAAACAACAGAAATGTAGGAGCATCTTTTATTCATTTTAAACATGGCAATGCAAACTTCAAACATGAAGCCGGCTTTAAACTAGCCAGCTATTGCTCTGTTCCTGATGCCGAATTGTACGCTATATTTCAAGCTATCTCTTACATTTACACATTGAAAGACTACAAAGGACATCTACGTATATGTACGGATAGCCAAACCTCACTTCGTCGTATCAACAGTGACTATTTTGATTGCGATATGATAAATAACATCCGGAATAAGTTGAAGAATATACACAACTATAAAATCAGCTTCGCTTGGGTTAAAGGCCGCAGCGGGGTGCAGGGAAATGAAGAAGCAGATAGACTAGCGAAAAGCATGCTAATGAGAATAGTGAGATCATCTATACTGCTCTTACCAAGAAGAACATCAAGGATCTGATTCAACAAACTGCCCTTCAGCTGTGGCAAGTGGATTGGGAAAATAATGATACAGGAAGAATCACCTTTAAATTTTTCTCATGTATTCAACAGCGCCTTGCCATGCAACATTTGAATATTGGTTACCTCGTGACACAGACATTCACCGGACATGGGAATCTGAAGCACTACCTTAATCGATTCGGTCTTTCCGACGAAGAAACATGCAGTTGCGATGGTGCATCGGTCCAAGATGTCGATCACTTGATCTTCTACTGCAGCAACTATAACAGAGAAAAAAGCTCTTTAATTCAACAAACATTGCAAGACGAATTCAATTAGCCATGCAAATTACACCATAACGTAACTGAAAAATAATTTTTTTATAAACTTCAAACTTTTATTAAGAAGACTAGAGCGCTTGAGACGAACTTTAAAATAACACATTAGTGTTCTTGTCTCTAAACCCTATATCGATCTACATAATTCAGTTGTTTCTAATTATTTTGTACTAGACGGCGAAAAGCCGTATTTGTTATAACCTTTTCGACATGTAGTATAAGTTAATTTATTGTAATACTTTAATTTCGGTGATAACTGAAATATTCAGATTTCAGATAACGTTTAAATTTTTCGTTTCTGATTGTAACTTTTCGAATTATTGCAATCTTAAAAGTGAAAATTCGATTATTAATGACCAACGCGTTTTCCATAAAATCTGATTATTGTCGCATTTAAATAAAACGCTTATATATATATCTATAATTTTTGCACATATTCTAATGCAGAAACGTCTGACGAATCTAATGGCGTTTGAATTTTTCGTTTCTGACTGTAACGTTTTGAGTTATTGCAATCTTCAGAGTGAAAATTGGATTATTCGTGACTATCGTTATGTTCATACGATCTGATTATTGTCGCACTTAAATAAAACGCTTATATATATATCTAAAATTTTCGGAAATATTCTAGTTAAAAATCCTCTGACGAATCTAATGGCGTTTGAATTTTTCGTTTCTGACTGTAACTTTTCCAGTTATCGCAATCTTTAAAGTGAAAGTTCGATTATCCGAGTATATCGGGTTATCTATGAGATCTGATTATTGTCGCATTTGAATAAAACGCTTATATATATATCTAGAATTTTTGCACATATTCTAGTGCAGAATCGTCTGACGAATCTAATGACGTTTGAATTTTTCGTTTCTAACTGTAACTTTTCGAGTTATCGATATCTTCAAAGTGAAAATTCGATAATTCGTGACTATCGTTATTTTCATAGAATCTGATTATTGTCGCACTTAAATAAAACGCTTATATATATATCTAAAATTTTTGGACATATTCTAGTTCAAAGTCGTCTGACGAATCTAACGACGTTTGAATTTTTCGTTTCTAACTGTAACTTTTCAAGTTATCGCAATCTTCAAAGTGAAAGTTCGATTATCCGTAAATTTCGAGTTTTCTATAAGATCTGATTATTGTCGCATTTGAATAAAACGCTGATATATATATTTAGAATTTTTGCACATATTCTAGTTAAAAATCGTATGACGAATCTAATGGCGATTAAATTTTTCGTTTCTGACTGTAACTTTTCGAGTTATCGCAATTTTCATAGTAAAAATTCGATTATTCGTGACTATCGTTATTTTTATACGATCTCATTATTGTCGCACTTAAATAAAACGCTTATATACATATCTAGAATTTTTGCACATATTCTAGTTAAAAATCGTCTGACGAATCTAATGGCGTTTAAATTTTTCGTTTCTAACTGTAACTTTTCGAGTGATCGCAATCTTTAAAGTGATAGTTCGATTATCCGTGTATATCGAGTTATCTATAAGATCTGATTATTGTCGCATTTGAATAAAACGCTTATATATATATCTAGAATTTTTGAACATATTCTAGTGCAATATCGTCTGACNTTTTCAAACTGGAGTTTGTGTTTGGTGGCCATTTTAGATATCTTAGACATTCCAATTAAAAATGTTATTTGAAATAATAGTCATAGGCATTTTTAATTTAAATTATTTTTAGTAAACTCTATTTGATTCTAATGTTTCATTTTTACATTATATATTTAGATGTTTTGTATTAAATGTAATTTGTAATTATTTCACTTTCATTATCTTAAACAGAATGTGAGAATTTACATATACAGTGGGTGATCAGTTAACAAACAGTTTGGACAGCGAATAAATCGGATAATGAACACTTTTTTGAATGATTTTTATGTTCAGACAACGAACACTTTACAGAATAAACACAGAAAGAAGTGACATAAAATTACAAATTTCAATTGGTTTTTGTTACCTTGTCTCCAGGTAACAATTCAAAACCTTTCAGAGCAAGGAAGATGCTCAACCCGATACCAATCAGATATTATTCCTCCGAACTTTGAAACCCTCCATTGTAATTCCAGCTTTTTGTTTACCTTTCTGACAAATAATTTTTTTAGTCTTTGAGAGACTGTTGGGCACTCATTAAGTTTTGTCAGTTTTTATTTTCGAAAGGTGAGAGTTTAACTATCCTATCAGATATTCGTTAATGGTTTAATCACTCTGCAGTAATTGACGGATATACCCGTCAAGGCAATCGTGTGGCACTGGAGAACGACGTCTATATCTACAAAAAAATTTTGCGGATATTGCTGAATACGAGCCAAAAACTACCATGAAAAAAAATTCACATAAAAAAGGAATTATGTGACAATAAAAAAATATTTTACTTTACTAGACATAACTCTTTTAAAATTTTTTCCAAAATGGAAACGAGAAAAACACATGGAAAAATTCTTTAAAAAAATTTCCACGTTTATTCTCCACTACATCGTGATAGTACCATATCTGACTAACCTGTACAAAGGTTAACATCAAAATTTCTAATTTTATTCGGGCCTCACATTTACATAATTCTTTCGTGCACTAGTTGATTTCTGTCCACTGAATTTTTGTGAGTGCTTTTTGAACTTTTTATTTCAAAAAAAACATTGATAATATTATGAAGCTAAAAAGAATGGAATGTCAAGAACCGTGCTCACCTTAGAATCCAAGCAAGAGATAATAGCGAAGGTAGAGAGTGGGCAGAAGATGTCTGATGGTGCTAGGCAGTATGGCTTGAACAGGTCTACAGTAGGCATAATCTTAGCTAAGAAAGATATAATCAAGAAGACTCGAACAACTAAAGGAGTAACAAAAATCACATCTGAGAAACAAAGATGTGCCATCTATGAAAAAATGGAGAGATTGCTTTTAGTTTCTTATTAAATGTAAATAAACATAGTAAGAAAGTATATAATTTTTTATTTATTTTTTGGGATTTCCAGAACAAATTAATCAAATTTCCATAAAAATCTATGGTAAATCAATAATCAATTAATGAATAATTCAGATAGCAAACAAAGGCTTGGAATGGATTATGTTCATTAACCATTACCCACTGTAATTAATTAATTGTATAAAACATTTTAAATGAATTTTTAAAATATGCTTTTATATTAATATATAAACTGAAATTTATAATACAATAAGTGGCATTTATTTGACTATTAAAGTAATTGGATCACAGTTAGTAATATATGTGTTACTGCTAAAGCTCGAAATCTGTTAATGTGCGCATTACCTAGCTAATCTGCAGATTAACTAGGGTGATCCATTAAAGCTGCGAAAATTATTCTATTTCTCAAATTACCTAGGTAATGTTCAGATTATCTAGGTAATCTGCAAATTACCTACTAGGCACTCGGTAAAGTGAAAATAAGATTTTTGCTGGAACAACAGCAACGTTTCTGTACGCTTAAATTAACATAATGTTATTTATTTAATTTTCAATATCTAAAGAATCAAGTTAATACAATCAACAAATTAGTTGATTGAATCAATCATCAATCAATTAAAAAAACTTTAATACAAAAATCAAACGGTTTAAAATATTACTACAATTAGGGAAATGAATTTGCAAAACATATGATAAAATTGTACTTACTTATTAGTGCAATCTAAAGATTGGTGACACTTTGAATTACGTAGCAATTGGTTTTTGCGACAAGCACGCCTATTTGTGGTACATTTAGATTTGCAGTCACATTTTCTGAAACCCTGCCCAGTACCAAGGGATTGTTTTATTGCTGTTTGACGTAAAGATATTTCTACAGCAGGGACATCCATCTTCTTTCGTTAAAAATCTCTCTTTGCAAACACTGAATTCAGATTTTGCATACAATTGTTTTAAAATACCTGTTTTAGTATCAAGTTTATAAAAGCCATCCTCTGTTTTACTAAGAACCACAGCTAAAATTGAACGTGCATCAGTTTTTGCTCTGTCTTCTTCGGGTACTTTAATTCTCACAGCGAAACCTTCATCGACGTTTGGGTGCTTTGCATTAGAAACTGCTAACATTTTCTTTGCTTGCTTTTCTAAACATTTCTTGGCTTCATCACGCTGTATTTTCTGATCCATATTCTTTTTACAGATGATGCACAATACATTCTTACCATACCCTTCCTCTTTAGGATCTACTTCACCACAAACTGCGTGAACAAACATATTACACGATTTACACTTGTGAGCACTTGATGCTGCTTTTGAGCAAACAATACAGACTATGTCTTGTATAGTGCTCTTTACAGGCTCCGTACGAAACTGTGATGGCGATTCTGCTGAAGTTGAGAGTAACTCAGTGATGACTTCTTCAACTTGCAGAGGCGATTCCTTGGAGGTGCAGGGTAACTGAATATTCTTCGTGACTGCATCATCAATCAACGGTATAGAAGGCAGTTTAAGATTACTATCGGTAAATTCTTGTATTTCTATAGGTGATTCTGTAGAAGCGGGGGATAACGGAATGTCCTCTTGAGTAAGATTTGACTGTGATCTCATAATCACAGTCTCTTGTGAATCTTCTAATTTTTCAAGGTCTTCTTCAGTTTTTATCGAATGTCAAACAATTCTCCGGCATGGACAAACTTTTTCAAACCTTTCTCGCGCATCTGACAACGGCTCAATGAGTTTTTCACAGCCTCGTACAGTCAACACATCACACCTTTGAATTATTTGATAATCTCGAGATGATTCTTTCTTCTTGGAAACTTTTATTTGCTTTACATCTTCAATTATGGAATCATACTTTGGTTTGTTATTAAAACACTACGTATTATATTTTAAATCTTCGCTAAAGAGGTTTGCGAAGAATCTTTTCTTGATTTTACTCACCAATTCGGTGCTTGCTTGCATTCTAGGATTTAAATTTATCTACGTAAAAAGAAGGAGTGGGGAAAGGAAGTGAAAGAAACAAACTTTTGAACTTTAACAATACGGAAGCCATTAATGTGCAGATTACCTAGATACTCTGCAAATTACCTAGGTAATTTGAGAAATTGAACAATTTTCGCAGCTTTAACAGATCACCCTAGTTAATCTGCAGATTAGCTAGGTAATGTACACATTAACAGATTTCAAGCTTTAGCGGTAACATATGTACTATACACCATGACAAAGTATTTAGAGCTTCTTGCATCTGCATTTGGTTTTCCATTGTTTAATATTGACACCTAAGAATTGCCTAAATAGTTTTATATGTTTGTAAAATTGCTGTCATATAGTTAAAATGTAAGTGTCTTTAAACTACAGTACTGCTATTCAAATTTTTAACATGCAGTACAATTTTAATTTTTAAACATTTTTTGGTGTTCTTAAACTGTTAAAGGTCTGAGTATTAGTACTGTTGTTTATTACAAATGCAGTTTTCAGAGAAATGTAGGTATCATTAAAAGCAACTTTCTGAATAAACAGATATGTGCAGTGACAAAAGTTTTTTCTTAAATACTGCTGGATTTCCTAGTTTGGTGAGTGATTTTGATCATACCAAACTAGAATAGGTGACTATTTCACACAAAACTTCAGTCATTTACAATCTTTCTTTGTAGATTTCTAGAAGGGTGAGTTAGCTGTGTCACCAGATACGAAAACTGTGCTAAAACTTCCAACTTCAGAGTCTAATGGATAAAAACTTGTATTTGTAACTTTCATAAAAGTTTGATTTTATAATCACTTTTTGTTGTTTGAGTTTTATTCTCAAAAAGTTTTACGTTAAGAAAAATATCCCTCATTTAGAAAATAGATCTGATCCTTTGTTACTTTTTATATTTAGATGAGTGCACTAATTTGTATCTCAGGCAAGATTTGTTAATGGGGAGGTAGATTCAAAACAATAGTAGAATCTTTTTCTTCCAATTTAAATTTTGTTGAAATTTCTAAATCAGAACAAAATAGAAGTTGAGTTGAACTATAGCATCTCTTGATTTTGACACAAGAAGAAACATTGGGTGCATTTCCTAGTAAAGCTGCTTTACTTAAGCTGCCAGAAGGCACTTTAAGCAATTTCTACATTCATAGGAAAAACTTCTATACCTCAACTACTCACCATTATTATTTGGCTCTTTGTAAATGCTATTTTTGTACAAATAAAAATGTTTAGTCAGAAATGATGCAGAATTGTTGCAGAGGCTATAAAATATCAGAGGCAGTCAATCAAGAAAACTTGATATTGTGTAAAAAATGCAATTACCTATATGGTAAACAACAGTACAATGTTTGCATTTGTCATTACTAATAAATCTGAAAAATGTTTGTCAGCATAGAAGATTATGTGGAAAATTGCATTTCTAATTTTTCTGATAACCAGTTTAAAATAACTTAATTTTTTGTGTCACAATTTTCATTTGAGGTATAGTATGTAATATGCATATAATTTTTGATGGCGGTCATCTCCTGTCTTCAGTATTGTGAACAAGCACTAGCACTGCAGTGGCTAACTTAAAGTGGAAATAGCTTAACTGTCTTTTGACAAAGCAGCTTTACTAGGAAATGTGCTCATTAAAATAACTATTTTATAATAAAAATAACAATTAAAACCAATTAATAAATAAATTAAAGCTTAATATAAATAACATCTACACAAGATATACATACATAACAAAACTAAAACTGTAATAAAATGGAAGTTTATAAGATGACAAATTAGACAGAAACAAATATAAAAAAGGACATAATGTGATAGAAGATTTGAGTTGAATTGAATTATTAATATTTCTCTGAAATAATAATTTAATTTTTCTGCTTTTAGGGCAATGTGCAATAATCACAGAAATATACCATTCTTATTACTATTTTACAATTAAGAAATTACCAGATTCTCAGTTTCTGGTATCTCTAAACATTAGAACAGCAGGGTGTATCTATGTTGGAGTGGTGACAGGGCTGTCTCACTAATTATTTATTTATTTGAAAACTCCATACATAAAATTAATTTTTAGGAGGAGGGGTAACATTAATAACTTTGGTTAATAAATTATATTTATTCCATATAGACTNGAAACTTATCAGCATTTAAGATAGTTCAACTACGAGTGTCTAATAATATCAATTAAAATACTAATTGTAGAAAAAGTCTAGAAAAGTCTTTTATTTGTATTTGTATTTTTGTTGAAACAAACTTAAAATTATATTTTAAAACAGCAAACTATCTATTAATATTTTTCTAATAGTTCAAAATTATATCATTTATACATTACTCTATACCAGAAATTAATATAGTGATACATGAAATGTTCCAATAATGAGAGCAAAATTTCACATGATCATTAATCATCACAATTATAATGTGATGATAATAATAAGTCAACTTTTCAATTTTAAGAAGCTGACTTATTTGTTAGTTTATAGGGTATTTGCATATTTTAAACCATTTTTAACAATTAATAAAATTTGAAGTCAAAAACTTGTGATGATTAAAACTATGGGCAACTATGTTTGAAAACATTAGAAATGAAACACGTAATGGAAAACATTGTTAAAATTATAAATGTCAACAATCAGAAGGTCTGTAAATCCAGACAATACAAAAACATATTTTAGAACAATGATATAATTCATTAGTTACATTTGTTGGCTCAGCAGAATGGCAACATTACAACAATTCTATCATTTCTAGAAGAAATAAACATCTGTGAAAAACAAGTGAAAGTTTAGTTTAGAAGAATCCAAATGTATAAATGATTTAACATTTTATATAGGTGTGACAAAATATTTTGCTGATCTTTGAGACTGCATGCCAAGTTGTTAATCAACAATTTGAAAATAGTTAAGCAAGCATTTGTTTGCAAGTTAAATGAATGCTTGAATAGTCAACTTTTCAATCTTAAGAAGTTGACTTATTTGTTAGTTTATAGGGTATTTGCATATTTTAAACCATTTTTAACAATTAATAAAATTTGAAGTCAAAAACTTGTGATGATTAAAACTATGGGCAACTATGTTTGAAAACATTAGAAATGAAACACGTAATGGNCGTATGTTATTCTCGGAATACCATTTTAGTTTACACATCCGTGGAAAGAGCTCTTCAGCCCGGTTCGTATGGTATATTAATTATATAATTTTCTTAGGGTGGGAGCTAAAGGATTTTAAATTTTGCAATTTTCAGTAGGCTCTTGCGGGAGGGGGATAAATCAGAAGGGACGCGGATTTGGGGGTTGTATTTACTATATCATTTTGTATTAGATGTGTAAATTTGGGATAGATCGGTGTATTTTTAACGGTGATATAAGCATTTTATTCTATAGCATTACCAGTTATGGAAATTTTCAAAAGTAACGAACATTTAACGGTTTTGGTTAACGGTTTTTTTTGTTTGTTCATTTAATTTAAATAATAATAAAACTTTAGTTCTATAGCATTACCAGTTATGGAAATTTTCAAAAGTAACGAACTTTTAACGGTTTTGGTTAACGGTTTTTTTTGTTTGTTCATTTAATTTAAATAATAATAAAACTTTAGTTAAATATTCATTGATCTCATTATATAAAATATTTTAGATTTTAAGGATTCTGGGTTTTTTTTCGGGGGAATTCTTTTTCGGGATTTTAGTATTATATTTCAGTTCTCGGGTCATAGCTTATAGGGTTCTTTTGGTTTTTGTTTTGGTTTGTCTTTTATTCTTTGGTTTTCTCGGGCTCGAGCTCTTTTCACTGGGATATTGTTCGAGGTGCTCATTGACAGTATGGACAATATCAGGAGAGAAATAAAATCTAACGATCCCAGGGTTGTTTTAGCACCCTTTGATGACGTTGACATCAATTCTTCGCAGACACGAATTATTTTGGCTGAAACACAAAACGACCGGGGGGAGCCAGCTGAGGAGGAAATGATTAGGGACAGTGAATTCTTACTTGGTCGTGTACTTGACCTCTGTCCGGGGAACACTAACTCAAGTATCAAAGTCAACCAAAGATTGGAATTAAGGAAATGTGCAAGAAAATTATATGGTTATCTGCACGAAATGTATGGAATAATTAAAGAAATCAGGAAAAATAAAAGAGGACCCACAGAGACACAAATGCCTAATATCCCACAGAAAACTTATGCGGAAATAGTGAAAACTACTAATAACTCAAGTTCTACAACCAAAATAATATCGAAATCTCTCTCATCTAAGATTAACAATGAGGGCACAGGTGGAACACATGCTGTTCTCGTTTATCCTTCTCAAGGGGCTCAAGAAGAGCACACTGACATAAATAACATTGTGAATACGATTATGACAGAGGTAAACCCAGCTAATATTGGCTTAAAAGTTAAAGGAGTCAGGAAGATAAGGAATGAAGGAGCTTGCTTTAGGGTTGGTAGCTACAAAGACGGAGAGAAATTATTGAAAGCAATCGAAAAGATTCCATCCACTAAAGAAAAAATTAGATGCCACATAGCTGAAGGACGGAAACCACGAATAATTCTTCTTAATGTCCCAGAATCTGTTGAAAATGACAGTCTTTTAGAAATGGTATACAATCAAAACAACATTTGGGGAGAACTCAGTAAGGAAGAATTTTTAGAAACATGTAGAATCAGCACTATAATTACTAGAGGAAATATAAGAGAAAATTGTCATCATGTGGTAATATCAGTCTCACCCTATATTAGAAATTTACTAATCAAACACAGATATCTTTCGTTGGCATGGGCAAACATTAAACTAGATGACTTTATACCAATTATTAGGTGCTTTCAATGCGCCGGCTTCAACCATATGGCAAAGGACTGTACCGAGAAAGCCCACTGCAGTCATTGCACGAAAGAACATAAATTCAATGAATGCAATGAAAAACAAAAAACACCGTGTTGCATTAATTGCATAAAGTATAATAGAGAGCAACCTGCAACAAAAAAAGTCCCGACAAATCATAATGCGTATAACAAAATATGTTTTACATTACAAAAATTGAAAGCTCAGAAAATTAAACAAACAGACTATGGGATCTAATGCTACTGGTAATCTAACAGGGACACCATATTTACACAGTGTACAAGGGACTACAAATCAAAATGCTGATATCACTATTATTCAAATTAATGCGGAGAAATGTAAAGCAGCCTCTTCCCTTCTGATTAAGACAGTCACAGAAAAGAAAGCGGATGTGATAATTATACAGGAGCCGTATACTTTAGACGGTGGCATTGTTCGGTTTGGTAACTGGAAAACATTCCCTCCCAAAGGCCTTTTCACGACACCGAAAACGGGGATTCTAGCTCCAAATAAAGACTTAAACATGGACTTCTGCCCTTTACTCAGTTTGGATTATATTACCACGGTCCAGATTTCTCACAAGAATAAAATATTGTACATTACTTCGGTGTACAGCTCGCCATATGCAGAGATACAGGATCTTCTGATTAAATTAGACGACATCAGCAAACATATTAAGAATTCGCCCTGGATTATAGCCGGTGACTGCAATGCGAAGTCGCCATTGTGGTTTAGCCCGATTGAAGATGTACGGGGCAGGAAACTCATAGACTTCTTATCCAGCCACAACATGGTTTCTTGCAATACCAGTAATTTACCAACTTTCTTTACGCACAGAGGAGAAAGTTGGGTGGACATTTGTGCTGCAAACAGTTACGCTCTTAAATATATTGATAAATGCGAAACTGTAGAAGATATAACAGCCAGTGACCATAGATACATTATTTGGAAGCTCATTAACACTCCGGCACTAAAGACTGACAACAGCCTTAAAGGTTTTACAGACTGGAATACTTTCAAAATATACTTTAGCACTTTTTGGGCCTCCAAACAGATATACAACATGGACGTGGACTCATTAGCCGAGCATCTTAACTACTGTATTATTGAATCTTACCATCTTTCCACACATTATAAACAGATTACTAGGAATAACGCTCATTGGTGGAATAACGATCTTTCGGATCTTAGAAGGAAAACACGTAAGCTTCAAAAGAAATATCGGACGGAGACTGACCCGGAGGAAAAATCTGTGAAGAGAAGAGAATACTTACAATGTTTTAATAATTATAAGACAAACATAAATAAAGCCCGGAGCCAAGCTTGGCATAAGTTCTGCACGCTAGCTAGCAAAACAAACGTGTGGAGTGAACCCTACTACGTAGTGTGTAAAAAGAGAACAAGGGCAGAAATTCCAGCTAACATTCTTAAATCGGATGGCACTTATACTACAGATTATACGGAAACGGTCAATTACCTTCTTGATACACACTTTCCTAATGATAACGAAGAAGACGATAACCATATTCAAGCAAATATTAGAAGAAATGCATCAGTTCTTCCGGACACAGAGGAGGATAGACCTTTTACATTCCTAGAAATAAGAAAAGCTATAAAATCAGTTAAAAATAGAAAAGCGCCAGGGCCAGATGGCATAACCCCGGAAATGTTAAAACATGCATTCAACGCTGTGCCGGTGGCTCTTTCATATATATATAACAAATGCCTTGAAGAGGGATGTTTTCCGAGAATTTGGAAAGAGGCAGCAATTAAATTTATACCGAAACCCGGGACAACTGGCCATTTTAAACCAACTCAGTATAGACCAATTAGTCTCTTATCCGTACCCGGCAAGGTACTGGATGGTTTAATTATTGAAAGAATAAACTTCCACTTATATAATAATAATTGGATGCACAAAGAGCAGTATGGATTTACTAAACAGCGTTCCACCTATCATGCGTTATATAGACTTATTACTTTTATTAAAGAAGCATGGACTCGTAATGAACATGTGTTGATAGTTACCATAGATTACAGAAATGCTTTCAATACTTTATGGTGGCCAGCGCTTTTTCATCAGCTTCGACAGGCCGGATGTCCGAAAAATCTATTTACCATCCTTAAGAGTTATTTAACAGAGAGAACAGCAGGAGTATACCATCAAAGAGGAAATGTCATACGCTCTATTTTTAGAGGTTGCCCACAGGGGTCAAGGTCGGGCCCTGGGCTTTGGAACATTGTTTGCAACGACCTCCTTAAATTGAACGAACATAACGAAGATAATTGGAGACTACAAAGCTACGCGGATGACACTGTGCTCATGATTTCACATAGGTATGGAAAAAGACTACAAGAGAAAGCAAACATGATACTGCATAAAATATACAATTGGAGCAAACAGAATAAACTTGACATCAATTATGATAAGTGTGAGAATATGGTTCTCTCAAAAGGAAAACAACTTCAAAAGGCTTTCAAAATAACCATTAATGGAAATAGGATTAAAAATGTTAACGTGATGAAATATTTAGGAGTAATGATTGATTGTAGCTTAACCTGGACTAAACATTTAGATTACATCGCAAGTAAAATAAGCAAAACAATGAATGCCATGTTAAGTATTGCTCACAAGGAGTGGGGCCTCAGTGGGAAAGCAATTACAATGCTAAATAAAGCATGCATCGAACCAGCTATTTTATATGGTGCTCCGTTTTGGGGCGAAAAAATTGACAATATTAACTTCAAACGTAAGATTCAATCCATACAACGACCGATACTCATCAGAATGTGTAGAGCATATAGGACAACGTCCAACGCGGCATTGCAAGTATTAGCAGGGTGTACTCCATTATACCTGAAAGTTAAAATGCTAACATGGACATGGACATTCAACAATATACAGATTACAAAAGAAGGCCTCAACAATCTTACGAAGTATGCGGATATCGGTTGCCTCCCTAATCTGGATTATAATTTTTTACAGACCTTTGTCAATAATGGAATAATCAAAGAGAAATCTAAATACGTTCACCCAACAAATAACTACAAGGCTGACATCACTGATATTAATGCAGAACCATACCCTACTAACTTTATCTTTACGGATGGTTCCAAAAACAACAGAAATGTAGGAGCATCTTTTATTCATTTTAAACATGGCAATGCAAACTTCAAACATGAAGCCGGCTTTAAACTAGCCAGCTATTGCTCTGTTCCTGATGCCGAATTGTACGCTATATTTCAAGCTATCTCTTACATTTACACATTGAAAGACTACAAAGGACATCTACGTATATGTACGGATAGCCAAACCTCACTTCGTCGTATCAACAGTGACTATTTTGATTGCGATATGATAAATAACATCCGGAATAAGTTGAAGAATATACACAACTATAAAATCAGCTTCGCTTGGGTTAAAGGCCACAGCGGGGTGCAGGGAAATGAAGAAGCAGATAGACTAGCGAAAAAGCATGCTAATGAGAATGGTGAGATCATCTATACTGCTCTTACCAAGAAAAACATCAAGGATCTGATTCAACAAACTGCCCTTCAGCTGTGGCAAGTGGATTGGGAAAATGGTGATACAGGAAGAATCACCTTTAAATTTTTCCCATGTATTCAACAGCGCCTTGCCATGAAACATTTGAATATTGGTTACATCATGACACAGACATTCACCGGACATGGGAATCTGAAGCACTACCTTCATCGATTCGGTCTTTCCGACGAAGAAACATGCAGTTGCGATGGTGCATCGGTCCAAGATGTCGATCACTTGATCTTCTACTGCAGCAACTATAACAGAGAAAGAAGCTCTTTAATTCAACAAACATTGCAACACGGGTTCAATTGGCCATGCGAACTACACCATCTCGTAACTGAAAAAGAACTCTTTTATGAACTTCAAACTTTTATTAAGAAGACTAAAGCGCTTGAGACGAACTTTAAAAGAACACATTAGTGTTCTTGTCTCTACACCCTCTATCGATCTACATGGTTCAGTTGCCCCTACATTTGTTTCTAATTATTTTGTACTAGACGGCGAAAAGCCGTATTTGTTATAACCTTTTCGATATATAGTTTAAGTTAATTTATTGTAATACTTTACTTTCGGTGATAACTGTAAGATTCAGATTTCATCAATGTATAATTTATGTTTTTTGATGGCGAGAAGCCATATTTGATTAATACATTAATTAATGTTGTCTAATTACTATTGTATTTTCGATTAGTAAATTTGATCATTCTGTGTGTAATCATTTTCCTTAAAATATTTTGTTAAAAGTTTATTTATCGTCTGTATTCTGACAGGCAAGAACTGTATTTGTTCAAAATATTGATTTGATTTATGTTCTTCTGTTTTTTCGGTTAAAATTGTTTTCAAACTACGTGTAATCAAACTGTCTTCAATTGTACATACTGTAAATATTGCAATTATTGTCTGTATCTGATGGCCAGGAGCCATATCTGTATGTTTCATTTGATTCTTAATAAAACAGGCTGGGCGCCCATGAAACTTTCCCTTTTCATCCCCTTTCCTATCTCGCTTTACTCTTTCCCCTTCGCCTCTTCCCTTAACTACCTTTCCTCTACTCTTCTTCACACTCGGGCAATACCAATGAGTAGTCCTGAGTCTTCATCCCCTTTATGAAAATGAAAATGATGATTAAAACTTTAAACTTTTTGAATTAATAAGTAAAAATTAAACATTTGATATTTTTTTCTTGATTGCTTTATTATTTTTTTATTAAATAATCATAAAATTTTATATTAATAAAATACTAATAGGTTTATTTTACAGTAATATTTTAATTGAATATAATGGTTTATTTAGATAAAAATGTCACTTGGTGGTTATCATGGAGGAGGAGGAGGAGGAGGTGGTGGTGGTGGAAGCAGTGACGACAGTGGTTTTCCTCAATTGGATTTGAGTGGAAAACTTATTATTAAAGCACAGTTAGGAAATGATATTAGACGAATTCCTATTCATAATGAAGATATCACTTACGATGAATTAGTGTTAATGATGCAACGTGTATTTCATGGAAAATTATCTACTAATGATGAAGTAACTATCAAGTATAAAGATGAAGGTAATAATTAATATCTATAAATTCTTGAAATATTTTAAAGTAGGAATACCAATTATTCAAATAGATATACTGTGAATAAAACAGCTTAGAAAATGGATTATAATATAAAATGTCCACCAAACACTGAAACTGTTTCAAAATGTAAATTTAATACAAAATAAATGTTTTTTATGGCATTAAGCAACCATTATCAGGTTATAAGTTTCTGTAACTTGAACAGAAGCTTTTAACCTGATGATGGTTAAGGCCATAAAAAGCATTCATTTTGCATTACATTCATATTTTCAAACTGGAGTTTGTGTTTGGTGGCCATTTTAGATATCTTAGACATTCCAATTAAAAATGTCTATTTGAAATAATAGTCATAGGCATTTTTAATTTAAATTATTTTTAGTAAACTCTATTTGATTCTAATGTTTCATTTTTACATTATATATTTAGATGTTTTGTATTAAATGTAATTTGTAATTATTTCACTTTCATTATCTTAAACAGAATGTGAGAATTTACATATACAGTGGGTGATCAGTTAACAAACAGTTTGGACAGCGAATAAATCGGATAATGAACACTTTTTTGAATGATTTTTATGTTCAGACAACGAACACTTTACAGAATAAACACAGAAAGAAGTGACATAAAATTACAAATTTCAATTGGTTTTTGTTACCTTGTCTCCAGGTAACAATTCAAAACCTTTCAGAGCAAGGAAGATGCTCAACCCGATACCAATCAGATATTATTCCTCCGAACTTTGAAACCCTCCATTGTAATTCCAGCTTTTTGTTTACCTTTCTGACAAATAATTTTTTTAGTCTTTGAGAGACTGTTGGGCACTCATTAAGTTTTGTCAGTTTTTATTTTCGAAAGGTGAGAGTTTAACTATCCTATCAGATATTCGTTAATGGTTTAATCACTCTGCAGTAATTGACGGATATACCCGTCAAGGCAATCGTGTGGCACTGGAGAACGACATCTATATCTACAAAAAAATTTTGCGGATATTGCTGAATACTAGCCAAAAACTACCATGAAAAAAAATTCACATAAAAAAGGAATTATGTGACAATAAAAAAATATTTTACTTTACTAGACATAACTCTTTTAAAATTTTTTCCAAAATGGAAACGAGAAAAACACATGGAAAAATTCTTTAAAAAAATTTCCACGTTTATTCTCCACTACATCGTGATAGTACCATATCTGACTAACCTGTACAAAGGTTAACATCAAAATTTCTAATTTTATTCGGGCCTCACATTTACATAATTCTTTCGTGCACTAGTTGATTTCTGTCCACTGAATTTTTGTGAGTGCTTTTTGAACTTTTTATTTCAAAAAAAACATTGATAATATTATGAAGCTAAAAAGAATGGAATGTCAAGAACCGTGCTCACCTTAGAATCCAAGCAAGAGATAATAGCGAAGGTAGAGAGTGGGCAGAAGATGTCTGATGGTGCTAGGCAGTATGGCTTGAACAGGTCTACAGTAGGCATA
Source organism: Centruroides sculpturatus (assembly GCF_000671375.1). Classification (NCBI taxonomy): domain Eukaryota; kingdom Metazoa; phylum Arthropoda; class Arachnida; order Scorpiones; family Buthidae; genus Centruroides; species Centruroides sculpturatus. The sequence goes on along the minus strand of NW_019384423.1, from coordinate 788,408 downwards.
ATCTTAGCTAAGAAAGATATAATCAAGAAGACTCGAACAACTAAAGGAGTAACAAAAATCACATCTGAGAAACAAAGATGTGCCATCTATGAAAAAATGGAGAGATTGCTTTTAGTTTCTTATTAAATGTAAATAAACATAGTAAGAAAGTATATAATTTTTTATTTATTTTTTGGGATTTCCAGAACAAATTAATCAAATTTCCATAAAAATCTATGGTAAATCAATAATCAATTAATGAATAATTCAGATAGCAAACAAAGGCTTGGAATGGATTATGTTCATTAACCATTACCCACTGTAATTAATTAATTGTATAAAACATTTTAAATGAATTTTTAAAATATGCTTTTATATTAATATATAAACTGAAATTTATAATACAATAAGTGGCATTTATTTGACTATTAAAGTAATTGGATCACAGTTAGTAATATATGTGTTACTGCTAAAGCTCGAAATCTGTTAATGTGCGCATTACCTAGCTAATCTGCAGATTAACTAGGGTGATCCATTAAAGCTGCGAAAATTATTCTATTTCTCAAATTACCTAGGTAATGTTCAGATTATCTAGGTAATCTGCAAATTACCTACTAGGCACTCGGTAAAGTGAAAATAAGATTTTTGCTGGAACAACAGCAACGTTTCTGTACGCTTAAATTAACATAATGTTATTTATTTAATTTTCAATATCTAAAGAATCAAGTTAATACAATCAACAAATTAGTTGATTGAATCAATCATCAATCAATTAAAAAAA
>NW_019384423.1:739924-780025 GCF_000671375.1 Centruroides sculpturatus | reverse complement strand
TTTTTTTTTATATATATAATTATATTAAATGGTTCTTAAAAATAAACTTTTTATTTTTAAGAAGTAGAGTAAGGAGTTTGGTGACACTTCAAAGTCATACTTAATGCTTTGAGCTGGCCATGCTTGTTGCTATACATCACAAGAAATATTTAATTCTTGAATATTTATTTACTCTGAACTCAAAAGATAACAGTTAAAACTGTGATTACATAACAACAAAGAAAAAAAAAACCTTTATTGGCACTCTCTTATACTGAATAAGTTATTTAATTTAAGGTGAGATCCAATAAAGTATTTTTTTGTTACTATTTAAAGAATTTGGAGTTGTTTTCATTACTAAATAAATAAATAAAAAGTTTATGTCCTTACTTTATAAAGGTTCATACAGTTATGATAAAAACAATAGAATAATTGAGTCTCTCTAGATAAAGATCTTGAAGATTTCATGAAACTTAATTTTTGGGTAAATTTAAGTGTACCCAAATATCTTGAACTCTTTCCTCAGATAATTTTATTTGTGAAACTCTTTTTTGTTACACATAAATGTAATGGACCACAATTCCATAAACTTAAAACATTTTGACTTGCATTTTTTCCCATAAACTGTAGCCTTAAAAAAGAAAAGTTACAGAAAATTATGAAAGTTTTCACTATTAAAATTCTCTATTTCCTAGTGTAAGAAATTTCAGTTATTACTTAATTTATTTTAAACAACAATAGCAAGTTAACACTATACTTGGCAATTGGTGACACATGCTGTTAGTCAAACTAGTTCATGGTGTTGTCAAACTTCTTGCTCTACTTGTCATGAGTAAATATTTTATTAAAATTATCTGCATTTTGATAACCTTTTATACTTAATTTGGTTTCTAAGAAGAAAAGAACTGAAACTTTTTATTTTCAATCATCAAAGTATATTCAAAGCTTGTCATTACCTTTATGCATAAACAAATCAAATCCTTACTTAATTTTTATTAAGCAGTGGTTTGTTTTATTTTTTGATTCAATTATTATTTATAGTACAAACTATTGTGTAATTCATTTATTTTATTTTCAATTTTATTATACATTTTAAAATATATATTGCTGTCTAAATTAGATGATAAAATTCATACATTAAATTTCATAAAAAGTTTTGATTATAAATAATACTTTTGATAAACTATTTGGCATGTAATATAGAAATTTAAAAGGTATGTTCAAATTTTTATAAAGGTTTTACATTGTATTTTATCTGACATGCAATTTATCTGAAGATCATTATTCATACAGATAAAAATGTTTTAGTTTAAATAAATAAATTTTTAAACTTAACATTTGGATATATTCCAAAAGAATATAATGATATATTCAAAAATAATAATAATTATTAATTTTGAATGCTTGGACTATATCTTTATTCCTTAACTACATTAATTTATTTCTATTTAGTTAACTTTAAAGACCTATAAAATTAACTTTTCATTGACAGAAAGTTAAATGTAATATGATAAAAGTATGAGCTGAATTTAATAATACATCATAATAAGCTCTTTTGAAAAGTGCATTAAATTTTAAAATCTATATGTTCATTATCTTATTTAGAGAACACATTGAAGAAACTAAACAAGTGTAAGATATAAAAATCTAATTTGTGGTGATTTTGTTATTGAGATATAAATTTAAACATTTTTACCATATTTGAAAATCATATATCAAAATTACTTTAAAATTTTAATTATATTCAAATTTACAAAACTTACTTATGAGAAACAGCAGTACGGAATAACTTTGAAGCTTTAGAGTGATAAAATTTTGGCATGACTTTATCAAATATTGTTTTTCTATCTTTAACTTCAGAAACAGCAACATTTAACAGATCAGCTAAATGCAAAAAATCTGCTTTTCCTACAATTAAAAATATATATTTTATTGAAGTAAATTAAGCAAGTATAAAATTACTGTAGCAAAAATTGAAGTTAAACATGTTATTAAATTTAAAAATGGTTGGACTAAATTTTAATACATCTTTATTAAAGGTTATAATAGAATAAAAAATTCTTTATAGAAATAATCTTGTGAAAATGTACAGCGCGGACAGGAAAACACAGACACGTTTTACTAATTAAACAAGTTTAATTTTGCGCTAACATTAATATATATACAGAATAAGTTCAGATTCCCGCTGTTTACCTACAAACGTTTCCAAAATCCCGAGCGATCAGATATACCAATAGACCGGTAGTTTCTATCTTGGTAACTACTTCCCTACAAATTTAGTTGTGTGTGTAAACTTAAACTAACTTAAAACTAAATTAAACTAAGAGATAGAAAAGATAGAAAGGGAAAATAAGAAGAATTAAAGGACAGAGGGTACCCAATTTTCCTGTTGGTTCTCCACCGTTCCTCGTCTCGGCTGTTCTTCCTTTTAGAACAATTTGAGTCCGTTTTGGCGTTTGTCTTATAATCGTCGACCAGATTCTTCTGTCGATCCGCTTCTTACAGCCTCCTTCTGCAGCGCTCCACCAACTTTCCGTTCCAGAGCCTGCTGCCACACGTCTCTCGCTCTCCGAGTCCGGCCTAAGAATGCCTAAAAACCCTTTGTTTTCCTCTCTTCCAGCCCCGTTTTCGTCTTTTGTTCTAAGGCTACCCCCTGATGGGTTAGGGGTGAGGCGAGTTCTTGGAAATCCGAGACAAAGGAACAAAGAAATCGGAAGGAAGGAAAGTTTTAGAATTTAAATTAAACTAAAACTATACGGACTAATAATAATAATAACAATATTAATAAAAGAAAAACAGGCATGTAGCCACAAAACATTATTAGTACAAAAAAAAACATTATTAGGAAGTGTTGATAGACGCAGATATTCAAAATCCTCGCAGTCAAACATGTAGTGATTTAAAGTTGCATTTCCTCTCTTACAAAATGGACACATTTCCAATGAACGTAGGTCAATACACAAGTGTTTCCATATTAAACGAAACTTATTTAGACGAATCTGTATGATCGTTTTCTTAACAATAAACAGTAACTGCTGATAATAAATGTAAAAACACCGATTGTTGTCTAATATTTCTGGATACCATAAATGATACTTAGCCTTAAGAATCCTGTCCCCCTCTTCTCTCAAGAAAAGATTATCAAACTCTTGTAAAATTGTATTTGCATAATATTTCAAAACATCTGGAGATGAATCTATTAAGGAGAGTGAAAAACCTATTCTATTAAATAGATTCTCCAGTTTAGTAAACCAACAGTATTTGAACGATCTTTTCGATGGAAACTTCTTGAAGGTTAAATAAGCCTCTCATTCCAAAGATGGTGGGTCAGAGATTAAGCTTGTCAGAAAATTTAAGGTCAGTTTTATCAAGCGTTTCTGAGGAAACTCAAGGCCCAATTCTGATCTGATTGCATATGATGGGACCGACCTCTCGAGACCAAAAAGACGACGAAAGAACATCAGTTCTATAGAGTCGATATCTTAAAAGCAAAAAGGCCTCCAAAAGGACAAACCATAAGACCAACTCGAAGTAAAAAGAGAGGCGGCAAGTTTCTTACATAAAGCCATATGGCTGTTTTTAACCTTTCTCAAGATGTCTATAATAACATTTATCTTGGAAAATGCTTTACCTTTAACGTAAGAAATGTAATTTTGGAACGAGCCAGTAGCTGAGAGACGAATCCNCTCTTCCAGCCCCGTTTTCGTCTTTTGTTCTAAGGCTACCCCCTGATGGGTTAGGGGTGAGGCGAGTTCTTGGAAATCCGAGACAAAGGAACAAAGAAATCGGAAGGAAGGAAAGTTTTAGAATTTAAATTAAACTAAAACTATACGGACTAATAACAATATTAATAAAAGAAAAACAGGCGTGTAGCCACATACGCCCCAACGAGAAGGCTCAAAGTCCATGATGGAGTTTGTAGTAATCTACTCTCCTGCTACGAAGGTGGTAACGGTTATTGCTTGCAGGAGCAGCTTGACGGCTGTCATCCAATTCGGGAGGATTTTCGGGTGGTGCGTCATCGTCTGGTATCCTGATGGGTGCAATCGGTTGTCTTCTGTACGGTAATGTAATCTCCTCTTCTCCATCATCATCATCATCATCATCAGACCTATTAGGAGATTCATCACTCTTGGGTCGGTTAGGGCCTCGCCCTTTACATATCACATATGAACAATATGGTTTCAAACAATCAAAATATACAATACATTTTTTTTCTCTGCTACCATCACCCAACTCTGCAGTTACTGGGCCTAAGATTCTCGTAATGCGGAAGGGACCCGAATACTTAGGGGAGAACTTTCCAAATCTTCTACCCTGGTGTTTGCGTAGCAGCCACACTCTTTCACCAACACTGAAAACACGCCCCTTTCTTTTGATATTACACCGCTCTCTATTTTTTAAGTTGTTTATCCTACCCCGTGAATAAGCCAAGTTACGAAGTGTTCAGCTTCTCTAATAATTCCCTCCAATAATCAGACAAATTATTGTAGGTGGGCTGGCCCGTCGGAAAAACCTGAGGAACCCTAGGGTCGAACCCGAAAAGAAGGAAGGCAGGGGATTCACCGGTAGATGTATGCGTGGCGTTATTATAGGCAAAGACCGCCTGAGCAAGATGCTCATCTCACTTCCCGTTATTACCTTTTGAGATTCGAGCTATAATACTGCATATAGATTTATTAAAATGTTCGCAAACCGAGTTTGCACACGGACAGTGTGCAGTAGTGATGTTATGTTTGATTCGGAGAACATCACACAAGTCTTGAAACGTGAAAGAAGTAAAATTAGCCCCCCGATCCGAAACAATAATTTCAGGGCAACCATACCGGCATATCACATGTTGGAATATGGCATCAGCTACGTTCCTAGCGGTCTGGTCCTTAATAGGAACAGCTTCAGAGTACCTGGTGAAAATGTCAATTATAGATAAAATATACTGATTTCTGCTAGGAGTAACCATGAGTGGTCTGACTATGTCTATAGCTATCTTTTGAAATGGAAAGCTAGCTAACTCCGTTTCTTGGAAAGGCTCCTTACCCTTGTGTAAGTTGAATCTCTGACAAGTCCTACAATTCCTCACTATCTTTCGGGCTATTGATTGCATGCTCCGTATGTAGTAATGCCTGTCAACGGTATTACACGTCTTCTCCACACCCAAGTGTCCTCCTAAGCCTGATTCGTGAAACACTCTAACAACTTCATCACCCATTTTCTGACCCACACATATCCGCTTCCAATTATATAAACCATACCTTCCTGGTTTATTGTGGACCAACACATCACCTTCCAACTGAAACTCTGGCTGGATGCCTTCATCGGCAAAACCCTGCTGCATGTCCCCTTGAGTCCTCACAAGACCTAGCTTCATCCTTTTTAGAAACTCATCTTCCCTTTGCGACTCTACTATTCTACGGTGGAAACTGGGACTATGTACTACATCTAAGCACTGGTTGACCAAGTCAGGTCTCTTTACACAATAATTTGGGCGTGACAGAAGGTCAGCTACTGGATTATTCTTACCCTTACCCTTAACGTGAGCTATCGTAACGTCATAATTCGTCAACTCTAGAGCCCATCTCATTAATCTGTCGTTATGATTATTCATGCTCTTCAAGTAAGATAAAGGTTTATGATCCGAATACACCAAGACCTCATGACCTAGAACTATCGATTTAAAGTGCCGGAGGGAGAGAATGATCGCCAGGCACTCCTTCTCAATCGTTGAATATCTCAACTCCGCTCCCCTAAACTTCCTGCTATAATACCCGAGTGGGACCACACCTTCATCCCGTTGCTGTCCCAACACGGCACCTAACCAACTATCGGAAGCATCGGTGTACAGCACAAACGGAGAAGANGTAGTTTCCCAGAGAAATGGAATCTTTACTTAAATCATCAAAAACGTGTACCATGTCGTTAACATAACAAATAAACAATATCGGACTTAAGGAATCACCCTGTGGCAAACCCTTTTCCAATGAAAAGGCATTAGTAAATCCGGCACTAGTGGAAACCCTTGCTTTCAAACCTGAAAATAGACATTGAATAATGTCAATAAACTTGTCAATTCCAAGCATTTTTAATTTAAATAACAAAATCTTCAAAACAACACTGTCAAAAGCTTTCTCGTAGTCAATAAACGCTGCAAGTAAACGTTGTCTTTTCTTTGAAAGTTGTCTACAAATAATGGAATAGAGAATCAAAATATTACTCAAAGTGCTCTTCCGAGGTTGGAAAGCAAACTGCACAGGTTGAATCAAACTCCTCTCTCTTAGCCAAGTACTCAATCTATTTGCCAAAATAGAAGTAAATATCTTTCGAACTACAGGCAACAACGATATTGGTCGAAAGTTAGCGGGATCATCTAGTGAACCTTTTTTATGGATAACTTTTATCTTTACCTCCAACTACTGTTTCGGGATTCTAGCAGTGTCATAAACCCGATTAAATAACTTGGCCAAGTAAGTGTCCCTTGAGTAAACAATTAAAGACGGTGAAACATTATCCACCCCGGGAGCAGAATGAATCCACATTTTTTGAAGTGTTGTATTCACCTCTGAATCAGAAATAGGAAGATCCAAAATAGGATCAACAATACAAGAAGCCATCAGTAGTGACATAATCGGAGGTAATTTCGATGTATTTAAACTAAATAACTTTTGATAATAAATAAACCAAGCGGTCAAGGAAATCTCATGGTCTAGTGTTCGCCTGACCCGACGAAAACGACCTACCTGAAACCAAAAGGCCTATTATCTTTATTATCACAATTCCATTGTAATACAAAGACCAAGAGTTCAAAATAAAAGAAAACAAATCCAAACGTAAGCCGTGCTGCCTCAGCGAACCAGCATATACCACTAACACNCCACACCTTCATCCCGTTGCTGTCCCAACACGGCACCTAACCAACTATCGGAAGCATCGGTGTATAGCACAAACGGAGAAGAAAAATCTGGGTGTGCCAAGAGGAGAGGGTTTGATAACACCTCCTTGAACCTTATGAAATTAGACTGACAATCACTGTCTCAAACAAAAGGTTTTCTTTTTTTTGTAAGTTCGGTCATGGGCAGTGCCATCTCGGAAAAATTAGGAATAAAGTTGCGGAAAAAGCTGACCATTCCGAGGAAACTGCGAACTTCCTTGACGTTGCGCGGGGTTTTGCATTCCTTAATTGCTTCGACGTTACTAGGGTCAGGGTATATTCCATCACTACTAATGATATGACCTAAATATTTGATTTCTTTGACACAAAATTTGCTTTTAGTGGGGTGTAGCTTCAAATTTGCCTTATGCAATATCCCTACCACTTGATCAATAAGTTTTAAATGCTCCTCCATAGAGGGGGAGAAAAGGATGATATCATCCTGAAAAACATAACATTTGTTTCCTATGAAAGGGGCCAGGAGACGTGACATACAGTATTGGAAGAACCGACCGCTGTTCTTCCCCCCTTGTGGGAGACGCGTAAGTTGGTATTTGGACCAAGGGGTAGTGAACGCGAATATGTGTCTAACTTTGGGGTCAAGTGGGATTTGGAAGTAACCGGATTTGAGGTCTATTACAGAGAAGTATTTGCTACCATGGAAGGTCGTAAGTATCTCGTCCACCCTACTTAGCGGAAATACCTGTGGTTTCGTTATGTCGTTAATTCTACATAGATCTAAAGTCATCCTAATTTCTCCCGAGGGTTTCTTCACAATATGGATGGGGGAATTCCATTCTGAATAACTCTCCTGTATGATGCCTGCCTTAAGATATGCATCAGTCAATTTCCTCAACTCGGTAAGGTAGCAATTCGGAATACGGTATTGACGAATATTAATTACCCGGTTAGTGTCTATTTCAGGGCTATGCATAAAAAGATCGGTACCTTTCAAATCCTCGACACCTTCCGCGAACAACCCATGGTACTTATTAAGGACGAAAGTCACCTGATTATCATCATGAGATCCCGGAGTACCTGGGTTTATGGTGGTGCTAACAGGGGTACCGCTTAAACAATCATAGTACATGTTTGATGGGTGGGGATTACGATTTATCACTTTAGTCTTACGTTCTTTGAATGCACAACTATCTACTAATAATGACGGAATTGAGTTAATGACGTCCATTCCCAAGATCCCTTGGTACTCTAACATATCCGGGAATTCCATACAACAAAGGAAAGCGGAAGTTGCCTCATCCTTGTAGCTTACGGAACCCTCTAGGACTTCTTTACAAGTGGAAATAGTGCCATTGATCCCTCTGATATGGGTGGTCTCACCCTTTTTTGCATCCTTGAGAGGTTTAGCAATTTTCGCATTTTGAGTTAACGCTACATCAACTAGGGACCTTTCTGCACCCGTGTCAATTAAGAAATTAATCTCCTCCCCTGCTACTTTTCCCTTTATTAACAGGAGCCCCCTCTCTGAAGGTGAAAATTCGGTCAGTCTAAAAGTGAGGATAGGAACTTGATGCTGACCTTTATCAAGTCCCCGAACTAGTTTAAACCTTGAATATTTCTTTTGGGGCATTTACGAGCCAAGTGATTTGGGCTATTACAAATGAAACAAAGTCTGCTATTAGCGTTATATGGCTTATCGACCCGGGTCGGGTTTTCAGCCATCTTGGAGACTATTTCATAGAGGGCATTCAATCCCTTCTCTAATTTATCTAAACGATCCTCATCCTTCGGGGTAGTACTAGTGCTGACTTCCCGACTTGTACCTTCTGCACTTGTCTCTTCCTGAGAATTATAACAGACTGTTCTAAGCTCCTTAGGGTTGTTACATTACCTCTCTAGCCTTTCCTCCCTTTCCACGCATTCGAAAGCCTTCTCTAAGGTAGCAGGTTCCCTGCGGAACACGTGACCCCGAATACTTGTATTTAATCCTTTTATGAACCTCTCCATAATAATTTCATCCTTGAATTTTGCGATATCTAGGTTACTCCGGATAGCCCTAGACATTATAGTTTTAGTTCTGGTGATGTAATCACTGACCGACTCCCTTCCGCCCTGCTTCAAATTTAATAGTTGGTCGAGTAAGCCTTTTCCCTTTTCACCAAGCTTCTCGAAGCATTTAATTAGATCTTGTTTGATTTCTTCAAATGTTAGGGGAGGCGTTTTTTCCAATAAACAAAAGAAGGTGTTCAGTGGCTCACCTTTTAGTTTGGCTTGCAATGCAGCCACCTTAACTTTGTCCCCCCAATGGGCTAGTTTAGCTACATTATCGATGGTCATAAAAAATTGCTTTATGTTTACCGTATTGTTAGGTGAATTTGAGAAGGAGGGGATCATCCCTAAAAACCCAGTAACCACGAGTGGGTAATTCACAACATGGCCTCCCGCCATAGAACTCATATCTGGAGTACCTTTATCCTCCATCTTACAATTAACAGTCGATATTAATACTGTTATGCACCGAGTTAGGCTAACAAGACTGGAATCCTGTCACGGATGCCAATGTGAAAATGTACAGCGCGGACAGGAAAACACAGACACGTTTTACTAATTAAACAAGTTTAATTTTGCGCTAACATTAATATATATACAGAATAAGTTTGGATTCCTGCTGTTACCTACACACGTTTCCAAAATCCCGAGCGATCAGATGTACCAATAGACCGGTAGTTTCTTTCTCGGTAACTACCTCCCAACAAAATTAGTTGCGCGCGTAAACTTAAACTAACTTAAAACTAAAGTAAACTAAGAGATAGAAAAGATAGAAAGTGGAAATAAGAAGAATTAAAGGACAGAGGGTACCCAATTTTCCTGTTGGTTCTCCACCGTTCCTCGTCTCGGCTGTTCTTCCTTTTAGAACAATTTGAGTCCGTTTTGGCGTTTGTCTTATAATTGTCGACCAGATTCTTCTGTCGATCCGCTTCTTACAGCCTCCTTCTGCAGCGCTCCACCAACTTTCCGTTCCAGAGCCTGCTGCCACATGTCTTTCGCTCTCCGAGTCCGGCCTAAGAATGCCTAAAAACCCTTTGTTTTCCTCTCTTCCAGCCCCGTTTTCGTCTTTTGTTCTAAGGCTACCCCCTGATGGGTTAGGGGTGAGGCGAGTTCTTGGAAATCCGAGACAAAGGAACAAAGAAATCGGAAGGAAGGAAAGTTTTAGAATTTAAATTAAACTAAAACTATACGGACTAATAATAATAATAACAATATTAATAAAAGAAAAACAGGCATGTAGCCACAAAACATTATTAGTACAAAAAAAAACATTATTAGGAAGTGTTGATAGACGCAGATATTCAAAATCCTCGCAGTCAAACATGTAGTGATTTAAAGTTGCATTTCCTCTCTTACAAAATGGACACATTTCCAATGAACGTAGGTCAATACACAAGTGTTTCCATATTAAACGAAACTTATTTAGACAAATCTGTATGATCGTTTTCTTAACAATAAACGGTAACTGCTGATAATAAATGTAAAAACACCGATTGTTGTCTAATATTTCTGGATACCATAAATGATACTTAGCCTTAAGAATCCTGTCCCCCTCTTCTCTCAAGAAAAGATTATCAAACTCTTGTAAAATTGTATTTGCATAATATTTCAAAACATCTGGAGAGGAATCTATTAAGGAGAGTGAAAAACCTATTCTATTAAATAGATTCTCCAGTTTAGTAAACCAACAGTATTTGAACGATCTTTTCGATGGAAACTTCTTGAAGGTTAAATAAGCCTCGTATTCCAAAGATGATGGGTCAGAGATTATGCTTGTCAGAAAATTTAAGGTCAGTTTTATCAAGCGTTTCCGAGGAAATTCAAGGCCCAATTCTGATCTGATTGCATACGATGGGACCGACCTCTCGAGACCAAAAAGACGACGAAAGAACATCAGCTCTATAGAGTCAATATCTTCAAAGCAAAAAGGCCCCCAAAAGGGCAAACCATAAGACCAACTCGAAGTAAAAAGAGAGGCGGCAAGTTTCTTACATAAAGCCATATGGCTGTTTTTAACCTTTCTCAAGATGTCTATAATAACATTTATCTTGGAAAATGCTTTACCTTTAACGTAAGAAATGTAATTTTGGAACGAGCCAGTAGCTGAGAGACGAATCCCCAAATATATTACTTCATTAACAATACTGACTCCTCTACCATTTAAGAAAAACTTATCAGCTTTCCTCAACCTTCCACCTTGTCTAAAAATTATTATTTTCGACTTTGATAAATTAATGCGCAAACCCAAATTAGAGGAATAATTATATAACCTGTCCAGTTTTCTTTGTAGATAAATCGGGGTAGTGGATAACACCACTGTATCATCAGCAAATTGAAGTAAATGGACTTCGTAGTTTCCCAGAGAAATGGAATCTTTACTTAAATCATCAAAAACGTGTACCATGTCGTTAACATAACAAATAAACAATATCGGACTTAAGGAATCACCCTGTGGCAAACCCTTTTCCAATGAAAAGGCATCAGTAAATCCGGCACTAGTGGAAACCCTTGCTTTCAAACCTGAAAATAGACACTGAATAATATCAATAAACTTATCTGAGATTCCAAGCATTTTTAATTTTGATAACAAAATCTTCAAAACAACACTGTCAAAAGCTTTCTCGTAGTCAATAAACGCTGCAAGTAAACGTTGTCTTTTCTTTGAAAGTTGTCTACAAATAATGGAGTGGAGAATCAAAATATTACTCAAAGTGCTCTTCCGAGGTTGGAAAGCAAACTGCACAGGTTGAATCAAACTCCTCTCTCTTAGCCAAGTACTCAATCTATTTGCCAAAATAGAGGTAAATATCTTTCGAACTACAGGCAACAACGATATTGGTCGAAAGTTAGCGGGATCATCTAGTGGACCTTTTTTATGGATAACTTTTATCTTTACCTCCATCCACTGTTTCGGGATTCTAGCAGTGTCATAAACCCGATTAAATAACTTGGCCAAGTAAGGAACCAAAGTGTCCCTTGAGTAAACAATTAAAGACGGTGAAACATTATCCACCCCGGGAGCAGAACGAATCCGCATTTTTTGAAGTGTTGTATTCACCTCTGAATCAGAAATAGGAAGATCCAAAATAGGATCAACAACACAAGAAGCCATCGGTAGTGACATAATCGGAGGTAATTTCGATGTATTTAAACTAAATAACTTTTGATAATAAATAAACCAAGCGGTCAAGGAAATCTCATGGTCTAGTATACGCCTGACCCGACGAAAACGACCTACCCGAAACCAAAAGGCCTTAGAATCTCTAATACCAGCCAACTGTAATGCATAATTACAAAAATATCTCCTCTTTTTGGCCTTAATAAGTGAATTATATTGTCGTTTCAAATTTAAAAAAGAGGCCAAATCAGCCTGGCTGTTAGATCTGCGGAATTTGCCCAGGGCAATGTTCCTCGCTCGCTTCTGAATGTAGCACGACCCATCAAACCAAGGGGGACGAGCCCTCCTATAAGGCCCAACACCTTCAATTAACACATTTAGTCTTCTTGCAATAGAGCATAGCTCGGACAAAATAATACCATAGAAATCTTCAACAGTCACCGAATCAAAGTTTAAATTCTGGAAACTCTGCGATACGGCATCACCAAACAATTCTACTTTAGAATCATCCCAAACAAAACGAATCTTAGTGGGGCTAGGCCCATCAACAAAAGAAAATCTGTTTCCGGTCGACAACTGTAATTCCACTGGAAAATGGTCCGAAGATGAGAGAGACCCGACACGAAAGGATTCAACCTTATGAACCAGATTCTGAGAAATGACAATAAAGTCTATTACCGAGCTACCCACTTTTGACAAAAAAGTTAGTTCACCTGGGAAATCTCCTTTAGTACGACCATTGAGGAGAATAAAATCATGTTCAATCAACCATTGCAGAAATTGTCTCCCGGCCGGGTCAACCTTTAAATCCTTTGACCTTCTGACATCAAAAATGTTGGGAGAAGCTACATCCAAATGTGAGTCAATTACTTCACCAATATGAACGTTAAAATCGCCCATTATCACAATTCCATTGTAGTACGAAGACCATGAGTTCAAAATAGAAGAAAACAAATCCAAACGTAAGCCATGCTGCCTCAGCGAACCAGCATATACCACTAACACCAGGATCTTCCTAGGTTCGAGAGCCGAATACAGTGATAAACCAATCACCATCAAATCAGGGTATGTTTCCAACAACTCGAAGTGCCCTCTAACTTTATCAAAAAAGAACAAAATACCCCCATGGGGTCTACCCGGCCCTAATGGCTTTTCCGCTGGAATCATGAAATACTTCCAGTTAACTGGAAGAAAGTTAGCAAGAAAATCTCCATCCACTGATACCATCCAGGTTTCAACAAGGGCTATACAAATTAAACCTGGTCGTTTAGTCATGTAATCCAACAAAGAACACTTGGTGCTAAACCCACAACAATTCCAAAAAAACAAAGATTCCGAATAACTACCTGAACCTAACTGGTCCGGGCACGAAGTTGAAAGTCTCTCCAAACCTATTCTCCTGCGGGGAGGAAAATTCAAAATAAAAAAGAAACAGGCACCTCAATTAAACGATGGCCCAAAATAGAATACGTGAATGTCTTGTCGTCTACATGTAATACGTCATCTCGCAAAAAAACACGACGACCAGCTCCCCGGTATTCTTTTAAAAAGGTAACCAGATTTTTACGGCGAACACGGGAGTTAAACGACAGATCCGGTGCCAACCTAAATTTCACCGATCTTTCCCTACCCGCTTGAAAAGTTTTCGTCCGAAATTTTTGCAATAAATGGTTTCGACATTTCCAGGACGACAACTGGATGCAATAGAATTCCCGAGCTTTACCTCGCAACCGGGAAACACCGACAATATTATGCCCCGACAGATCAGTCACATCCAGTTCCTTAGAAAATAGGTTAACAATATAATCCCGCGAATCCAACTCGGGCGGAATACTATGGTTAAACAACATTAAATTGCTTCTGTTTGAAGCATTAACTTGTCTATCGTAGGCAAAGGAATGTAACTCACCAATATCTTCCAATGGTAACTGTTGTTGCTGTTCCAGTTTATCTAATCGGGAACTTACGTTAGAAAAGTTAGTTTCCAATTTCCTTACCGAGGACAAGGTTGACTGGTTGGCCATTTCCAGACTGGCAAGTCTATCTTCGATACACTTCAACTGCATCATTACTGCATTTAAAGTCGTCTCCAAATATTGCCGTAAATTTAACAATTCTTCTCTATCTGGGTCCGGAAGAGATTGCCTCTTAAAATATTGATCCAACTTTGGATCTTTAACACCAGGATCACTCGGTGAACGGTGATGTTTAGTTCCCTTCCGTTCTTCTTGGGTTTGCTTTAATGCCTCTGGAGGAGTACGTGGGAACATTTCCAAAAAAATTAAAACTAATAACACTGAATAACACAATAAAAATGCACCAACTTGGGTAACAAATAAATAAAAGACACAGTAATTTACAATAAAAACAGTGTTAACAAAATCTCCAACAAAAAGTCACCAGCAGCCGAAGTTACTCAATAGCGCCCCCCTGTCTCACTAATTATATATCTGTAGATTTTAATTAATAACTAAGAAGATGTTCCATTTAGTCATTTTAAATTGCATCATTAGATTTATTGTGAAAAATTTCATCTATTAGATCCCTTTTCAGCTCTGTACACAGTTTTTCTTTAATTTCTGTAGCAGATAGCAGACATGCATTTAGGAATACATATAGATTTTTAAATATTAAAATTTTATGCACATTTAGAATTTTAATTTTAAAAAATTTACTACTACAGAAAATTAGTTAAATTTTATAATACAGATAAGTATTTTTGAAATTTTTCACTGGCAGGTAGGTGATGTTTGTTGAATATGGGATGTGATTCTATCAATATAAAAAAATATATCAGTAAAATTATGATATTCTTTTCTAGTTTTTATATTTAATTTAATTACTGGATTTAGTATAACTATATTTTTTATATTTAGGAATTAATTTTATTTTGAAGAGTTGATAATTACTTAACTTGAGAATAATTTTCTCAAGTTAAATTAATTTCAACAGCTGCAAACAAAAAATCATGTTGATGATAAATTTCTGTGTGGTATTAACTATGAGCAATAAGTTTTGGCTCTATAGAGGACTTATCACACACTACATGTTGCCAAGTAGATAGACATGGGTTTATTATGATGACAGTATACATTTCGGACTGGTTGTCTGTCCCTCTTCGGCCTTATTTGTTACAATTTGGTGGATATACAGGCGTCTAAAAAAATACAAGCGGTTTTTTTGTTACAAACAGGTTTATGGTTAAATATTACAAAATTACATTTTTATACATACATAAAAGGAACAATCTATTTTGTTGCTGATGCATGGATAATTTTATATTTTATCTTTCACAGTCATATTATTTTTTCCATACAAATAGCAACCAGAGATTAAAATTGTTACTAATGAAATTAATTGTGAAGCAAATGCTGTGGTAAACGAATGTCATAAAAAGCTATAAACAGCATTAAAGCTACAACAAAAGGAAGAGCTATTTTAAGAAAAGTTTTTATAGGCAGTCAGCTAATACAAACAATGCTCTCTACTTCAGAAGCAATGGTACTCTAGGGTGGTATCCAATGTTGATGATATAAGTATTATCTGCTGGCTAATAGGTTTCACATATGTAAGTAAGGATGCCAGATGGGATCTAGTTGAATCCCTGTGTTTTTGTTTATACTTATGTTATCACGGAATTTGATCAAGGTCTGCATGTTTACAACAGGACGTTGTAAACATGCAGACCTTGCGCGCATGTTTACAACATCCTGTGACTCACAAGTCAGTGAACGTTGTGCATTGACTCATGGGAAATTTGTTAAAAAATTGGTGGATACATTTAAAATCGAGGTTTACAACTGAAGATAAATAAACAAATTAAACTATTTTAAAGTTTTATAGAATGTTTAATAGATAGAAATATAGATCTGTATGATGCGATTGGGACTTTAACAGAGCTGTAGAGCATATTGATAGGAACAAAAAAGTCAAAGGAACTGTTGCGGTCGCGAACACCCGACAGAACCATGTCTCATGGGAATTTGTAAAGAACACCCATTAGGGGGGTGTCCCGGGCTACTAGTTTTGAATAATCTGCTCTGAAGTTGTCTATCTCAAATAGAATTTACAATTTTTAGAACAACTTTTATGACATGTTCATAATGCCAAACTTTTGTACATAATAGTGTCTGTTGATGAATGAATGATGCAGTTATAATGAAAAAAATTTAGAAACTCAGCAACATTCTTATATAATGTGCTTAAGTAAACACCAACCGGGCAGGTGCTCCATTGGTTGTTATGGATGCAAGTTTTTGAAGGTCAGATTAATTCTTTAATGTAGATTTTAATAACTTGGTATATGTCCTTTCCTTGTAGTTGCAAAACTGAGAGTATATCTTCTTTTACCGAGCAGACATTAAAGACCATCCTTACAAAAATATTTATTTGAGCAGTATTAGAGATGTCTGTTGATTCATTGCCTTGTAAACTTAATAAAAAAAAAAAAACACATTTTTCTAAATCTTTTTGTAGTAATTTGATATTTGCAGATATTGCTTCTATTCTATGTGTGACTGAATTTCTTGATAATTAAACATATTCAATAGCTGCTATAATTTCCTTTTTATTTTTAAATTCTTGAAACAATGTTTCTCATACAGTGAGCATTGCTTCTTTAATTATGTTGCCATGGTCAATGGGTTTTTTGTGCATTGCAATTATGTGCAATCTTAAATGAAGTAATTGTAGCAGCTGTCAATTTAACCACAGACTTAGTAAATATAGTTTGTTGAGCAACTAATGTGGTTTTCAATTCTTTCACTTGAGATTAAAATTTTTCTTTTCCCAATCTTCTTGAAAATTGTAAGTGTAAGTTCATTTTCTCTTTTTCTCTATCTCGTATTCAGACATAATTAGGGTAACTATAGGATAAAAATAATTGTTAGTATATTAACCCTTAAAATAAATAAATCCAACAAATATTTTTATAAATAGTTGAAACTATCTGTCAGTTCATACACAATATATTATACATTTTCAGCAAGATTTTCAGAATATTTATCTGATTCAATTTCTTTACATTTATGAATATAGTTCTCTAAATTTGGAAAATGGTGAAGTTACATTCTTTAATTTAATTACATTCTTAAACACACACACACATATTATATATGTATGTGTGTATATGTATAATTTTTAAAACTATTTTATTTCTAATATATGTGATGAATCTGAATACATGAGCAGTGAGCCACATTAAAATGGTAAGCGAGCAACGTATTGGGCACTGCGGATCTATTATATCTGTAGTTCTATTTTTATTTTATTGATAAACAAGTTGAATGTGTTTTTCTTTATGTATAAAGAGGTCTCTGAATTGTAATCTATAAGTTTTTTAACATTGCATTGTTTAATAAATCTGTTAATTTTAATTTTATTGTTTAGTCTTCCTTAGAACTTCCTGAGAAATGCATTCCATATTCATAATAAACCTGTGCCTACTTCTGTGATTATTCCAACAATGTCAATAGAGTGTGATAAGTCCTTCATAGAACCAAAACTTAGTGCTCATAGTTCCTTATTGTAACATAAGGACAAAAAGCAATTCACCAATAAATTTCTATCTTAATAAATCCTTGTTTTTGCTGGATTAGATTCCTAGAGATGTTGGCATATGTTGATTTGGCATAAATGAAATGAATCATAATGTATTTCAATAGGATGTGTGTATTACAGATGTATAAAAATGCAGCTATTGAAAACATTGGATCCATGTTACATTTATTTTGTAAATTAAAATATAGATAGATAGATGGTAAAGATGATCTGCAGCCAGAGTCTTCCTGGCTTTGGCTGTAAATTGTCAATATCATTTAATCATTATCTGCTATTTTTGATTCAGTTGGAAACACTTCAGATTTCTTTTTAAAGTAAACAAAGGAGAATTGATTTGCATTATTTTATGCTTTTTTTTATTCCCCATTAAAGAATTTGATAATAAAGCTGAAGCAATGCATTGAGAACTGTTTGTCTTAGATAAGATTGAACTGCAGCCTACTGTAGACCTGTTCAAGCCATACTGCCCAGCAATACCAGACATCTTCTGCCCACTCTCTACCTTTGCTATTATATTCTCACCTTTCGAAAATAAAAACCGACACAAAACTTAGAGTGCCCACCCAACACTCTCATGAATACTATAAAAGAGTTGTTTCTGTCAGAAAAATAAAAGGCTGGAATTACAAGGGAGAGTTTCAAAGTTCAGAGGAATACTATCTGATCAGTATATACCAGGTTGAGCGTCGATGTTGCACTCCAAAGAGTTCCAAATTGTTGCCTGAAGACAAGGGAAGACCAATCAGTATTCATTGTTTTATGTCACTTCTTGTGTTTGTTCTGTGAGGTGTTTGTTGTCTGAATTTTGCAAAAGTGTTCATTATCTGAACTGTTTGTTAAACAATATTCCACTGTATATGAGCCATTGATTTTGAAAATGGGGCAAATCCATTTTATGTTATTGCTATATATTTAATGGTTGCATTTGAATGAGTTTAAAAATATTTGTAAGCGGTAATAGACTTATTTTATATTTTTTTGGTCTTATTTCTTGTAAATTTAATATGTAATAATGGTTATCCGTGTTAGGTGAAAAAAAATGCTTTTGAAATTGAGGCAATGGACTTTCCTTGCTTTCAGAAGCAATGATTTGTTGAAAACATTGATTTTCTTTGAATGGAATATAGTTATAACAACAAAATATTAAATATTTTATTTATTTACTTATTTATTTATTTTGCAACATTCCATACTTCTTTTGAAAAGCTACAATAAAACAAAAAATTTATTTTATAGGAAAAAGTGGATAAAATAAGAAAAAATTATATTTCAATTTAATTATAAGAAATATAATTAAATTGCGTATAATAATATTTCTTAGTTCAGATGGTGCAGATTTTTAAAGCATTCATGATGAATGGGTGGTACATAGGGTAATAAATCCGTTATATGTTTATAGTTTTCTTTAGAGTGGACTTGCCTCACTTTCAAAATCAACTCTCAATAAATATCATTGATGATATAAATTACTAGTAACAAATTTATACTGATATTATAAGATATTAATCGTGAATTGATTAAAAACATAAATTGTATGTTAATTTGTAATAAGAATTAGCTTTAACTATTTTTTTCATAAAGTGGACTTGCCCCACTTTCAAAATCAATAGCTCATATTCTGAAATTCAGTTTTGTTGTTTTAGGGAAATAATAAGAAAATTTGAAATTGGCAGATATCAAATTATTATAAACGAAAAGCCTATTATATTCAAATAACAGCTTTGCTAAATAAAAAAAATTATACTTGTATTTATAACTTTCAAAACAGTTATGTTAATAAATTTTTTCTTTATTATGATAACTTCTTTAAAATTATGGATATAAAAATTGTAATAATAATAAATTGCATAATATAATATTCATTTGATAAAAATAACTGAATAAATTTAATTATTTTTGTTTTTAACAAGTATTTTATAATAACTATTCAAACTGCTGGAAACATTAATTATATTCAATAAATATTATTGTTTAATAGAACAAAGTTTTAACTTTTATTGCATTGATTTAACATTGATTATAATAAACTGATTAAACTTTGTCATTCATTTATTTGATTCTTTTAGTACACTTTACTTTTGAATTTGATTTTTGATAACAGTTATGTCATTAGTGTTTGTCATTTCATTAATTAATCATAAAATGTTTTGTTTAAACATTTTTATATTATTTAATGACATTATATAAGTGCTTTTTATTCTTGGTCTAAATATTATTTAAACTTTGTTTTGCAATAGTAAAATTTTAGCTTTTGTATTTGAAAATAAGTTTTTTGATGAGTTTGGTTAGAGTTAGTGGTTGAAATATATTTCAGTCAAAACCAAACTATTATTAAATTTTATTTATATTTTTAAAAGATCATAAATTCTTTTTATCATTATATAATATGAAAAACACACAAAATAAGACCACACTGTATTAAACTTCTTAATTTTTAACCTTTTTAAAAGTGTAATTATATTATATTCTTAAAGATTACAACTTAAATAAAGATTGTTTATATTTTTATAACTTATTATTATAAATGTTGTAGAAAAATAATACAGTAAGGTTTTATTTTATGTGAAAATGTTATATACAGATTCATGTTTCTGCAGATCAAGAATGGTTAGATTAACCAACAGTGGTACATTTTGCTGACCTTTAAGTTATCGAACAATAGTAGAATGTTGGTATGTCAGAAGCTTCTCTGTCTTCTGATATTTTGAACACAAAGAATTATTGAATTTTCACTGTGGTGACTACTATGGTTTGCATGTATTTTTCTCAAGAAAAGTAAATAAAATTTTTCTCTATGTATTCAGAAACATCAGATTAAAATGTTATTTACTATAGTAAAACATAAGTAAAATGTTTTTAATAAAAAAACATTTAAAAAAATTAATTATTAAAATGTTAAAATTATTAAAATTAAATTATTAATTATTAATATTAAAATATTAAATAGTTACTGAAGTCTAGGCAGTCAATCATCTGGGACCACTTGCAGTGGAGTACAAATTTGTGCCAAATTTTATTTTACAATATACTTGTTTTATATGGTGGTTGTATTTCAACCACCACATAAAAACAAGACTGTACTGTAATTTAAAAATAGCATAACAGGTGATTATCAGAAGAAATAATGTTGTTTATTTTTTGATATATTCATTTATGGAGAAAATATTAAATCTTCATTATATAAAAATATATTTAATGTTAATGCAAATATAATTTTTACATTTTAGATGGTGATCTTATAACAATATTTGATAATTCAGATGTCTCATTTGCTATCCAATGTAGTAGAATTTTGAAATTAACAATATTTGGTGAGTAATTTTTATAATTTATAAGTTTTTAAAATATGTTTATCAAATATATGTACAGTACTTTGATTGTTCAATGAAGAGTTCAATGAAGAGAAAAAATAGTGCTCTTCAAAAAATTATGAATATATTTGTAATTTTAGAAAAGAACAGAATATACAATTTGGACAATATTTATTTATTCAATTTTATTTTATTAGTACAAGGTAAATACCTATTTGCAAGGCAAAACAACAACAAAAAAAAACATATTATACACAACACAAATTGGCAGTGAACCATCACCATAACATACAACTAAAACAAAATAAAAGTATGTCACGTTACTTGTAACAGAAAACAAAAATTCATAATTAGTTAAATCACACCAAAATTTCCAACAAAATTCACTGCCAACAGTGACTGCCACTTTTATAACACTTTAAATCTCCTGGTGGCTAACAAACAAAAAAATAAATATATTAGACATAACAATAAAATTATAATTACAAATGTAATTATTATTATTACATACAAACTTATAAAATCATAACTTGGCAAATTTTTTCCAAAATATGAAATCCTTTTTTTTACAAAAGCTTTACACTCCACCATCACATGATAAACATCAAAAGAAACTTCTAAACCCCAAAATTCACAATTTTCCATTCTTGAAGTCATATTTTTTAACATATTACATCATTTATTCAATACTGCTAAAACCACTCTAAACTGTCGCACAGAATTTAAGTATGTTGGATGCCCCAATCAATTATTAAATTAGAATACCATTTATTAAATTTGTACTCTAAAGTTTTGTTTTTAAAATCAGTTAAATAATTTTCCATGATTCTTACCAACACATCAGACATAGTTATTGGATTTAACAAAGATACATTTGAACAACAAAGAGACTTTGATAATTATAACTTTTCAACAAAGTTGACAATTGACTACTACTGCATGCCAATTTTTGCAAAAGTAAATACAGTAGACCCTCAATTATCCAGACTAATTGGGGATGAAAATAGTCCGGATAAGGAAAAATCCAGATAATTGAAAAAATAATAATTGACAGTGAAAGACATGTACAGTACATACAGTATGAATAATTTTTATTTGTCTAGATTTACGTATACTGTAACTTCAATATTAAATTATTTTTCATTAAGAAATTCAATTATTGCTTAACTTCATAATTTTTTCACTTTGTTTTTTTATATTTGAGATCGTTGACATTCCGACACCATATTTATTAGATAATGAACATCCAGACTCACTGCGTTTCAAACCATTGATTATATCCAATTTGTCTTTAATGATAATACAACGCATTTTCTTTTTGATGACGTATCGGTAGTAATAAAAATAAATACTGTATTTAAATCATGATCAAATTTTCAAGAAACAAATGTTCGTATTGAATTTGGGCTACTACTGACCGGTACTGACAGACTGCCTATTGTTTAAAGGCCCTCTGGTGGTGCAAGAAAATGGATTTTATAAAATAAAAAGCAGTTGAAACTGTCAAAAGTTTATTCATAAAAATGCAAACTATTTATTGTTTTATGATGAGTAAACTTTTTCGTCACATTCGCGGCTGTTAAGTAATGCATAAACCTTCAAGGCGCGAGGCCATAGACCAGGGGTGACCAACAGTTTTTATCCCCAGGCCGATTTGGAAAGAACTTTTTCCACAGGCCGAACCAGAGGCTGCCTTAGGAAGATTTTGAGGTGGTGCGAGATCTTATTGTGGTGTCACCCCGCATTTTTCACATTATCATGCTTTATCAACATTCTATGCTGTACTTACAAGATTTGTAACGGAGGGTTAACTCTAAACGCACACTGAGTTGTTGACTTTTTTTTTTTTAGGTGTCAGAAGTTTTCATTGATCTATTCAGACTTCAATGGCTAATATTGAGAGGCTAATATTGCGGGCCACATAAATTCATTAGACATGCCGGATCTGGCCTGTGGGCCATACGTTGGCCATGCCTACCGTAGGCGGTGGCCCATGTTGCCCATGCCTTACGCTGCCCTTGGCCATAGAAATGATGTAATTTCAATATAAATTATTTATAAATATATATGCCAAGTTATATTTTTATTACAATGCAAAATGTATTAAAAAGTTTACGACCACTGTGCTGGGTGAGNGAAATGATGTAATTTCAATATAAATTATTTATAAATATATATGCCAAGTTATATTTTTATTACAATGCAAAATGTATTAAAAAGTTTACGACCACTGTGCTGGGTGAGACGTTGTTGGAACAAAAAATGTTATGCATTCCATCACGTACATAAACAGTATTGCAATTTGCCAAGTGCAAATCAGCAAATTCGTAAAATTTTTGTTTATTTTGAACAATCCAGATAATAGAAATTCTACTGCATGACTTAGCTTTAACTGTAAGCTTATTAATTGGACCCTACCTGTCCATCTTAAGATATTTTATTATATTAAATTTTAATGAAACTCTTTGAAATTCTAAATAGATTATATATGAGGGAATGCATCTCTAAGGAATACAGGCACTTAATAAACTTCAATTGAATGGTATTTTCTGTTTGTCTATGGGAAGCCCAAATTGCTGAACCATAAAATACTGACAACTGAACAAAAGCTTCAAATAATTTTACTTTATCTGATCATGCTGTTAATCTGCCAGATTTACATACCTGAATAATCTTCTTTATACCAACATCTGCTTT
This sequence comes from Centruroides sculpturatus, assembly GCF_000671375.1. Taxonomy (NCBI): domain Eukaryota; kingdom Metazoa; phylum Arthropoda; class Arachnida; order Scorpiones; family Buthidae; genus Centruroides; species Centruroides sculpturatus. Next base: position 756,426 of record NW_019384423.1, on the reverse strand, counting down.
ATTAGCAATATGATTTAAATGCCTAGAAAATCTTCCATTTAATTGAAAAACTACTCCCAAATATTTATATTCATCTAGTACTTCAATAAAATTATGCTTAATATACCCACTTTTCTTTTTTAACATGAACCTCTCCAGTACAAAACACCATGACCTTAGATTTTCACATTAATACTGAAACATAATTTTTGTATAGCCTCTTCAGTGAAATTAATCTTAGTGTGGACAAAATAGTCTTTTTTTTCTTGTTAAATGTACATATTTGGAAATATAATTAAAAGTTTGCAATAAATGCATTGTCATTAATTTGAACTAATTATGTTTGGACTAGTGAAGTTACAAGTAAGAAAGAGGAGATCAAAAAGGACAAGTACATACATTCAAAAAATTTTTATAATTTTATTCATGTTAAAAATTGTGTAGTACATTTTAATTTTATAAATTGGACATATTTTCCATAGATTGTTTTTTTTATTTTTGGTAGGAACATTTAGCAGAATAACAAATAAAAGTGGTTTAAATTAATGCATATTTGGATTAGCAAGACCTTACTGTAATTATTTATTTCACCTATAGGAACATGTGACATACTATATTTGATAAGAAAAACCTCATTTTACTACTGTTGATAGGTTTAACGATGACCAAGTCATGCTTGGATGTAGTAGATGAAAACTAACAGATGTTTGTTGTGTTGACAATATGTACATTTTCTCAAGGAAAAAAAAAATGTTGAAAAGTTGTGAAAAATAACTTGATTTTTCTTGTTTTTACCATATGAAGCAATTTGCTTATTATTTTCACATTCATATTAATAAGAAAAAGATGAGAAAAGAGCTTAATTCTGGAAACTAAATTAGTTTTATTCAGTAACATTTTTGTTCTTTTTAAGAACATTATCAGTTATAAAAATTAGCAAGTGTGTTAGAATGAATAGAAGAACAATGGAAAGAGAGAACAGTTGATATTACTCTAACAATTAAATTTCTTTCCTCCATCATGTAACTACTACATGCAGACAAAGAGAAGATAAAACAATATGGCAGATATATATGTGATCAATCTTACTAAGGGAGAAGAAGACTTTTATTACATAGAATTGACATATAGAATACTTTGCACAAAAACACATTGTATGTTGGACTATGACTCTATACAGAAGAATAAGCAAAGTGCTACAGCATTGATGCAATAGACACTAGATAAGAAGGTCCAAGTTTATTGGAAAAACCCTATAATCATTAAAATCTGGGTAGATAAGCTAACAATCTGATAAATGGATACATTATTACATTAGTATTAATTTTATATGCTATATTATTAATAAGCTGATTTATATAAAAATGTGTGTAAAGTGACTATCATATGTATTAATTAACATTACTGATATTCAAATTCTGTACATGCTTACATTTATATAAATACAGAATAATAATAATAGTAATAAAAAAGATATAAATGAAAACACACAGACAAACAAACATGCACAGAAATTTTTTTTAAATAAATAATTTTATTAAAAAAAGGGATACATTAGTAAATTGGGAAGATGATAAAAGTCATGGATTCTTTCTCTACATTTGGCATAATATGTTACTTCATTGTGTTAAATGAGCAATTTTCACCATAACAAATAAATGAAGAACTTTCACTATATCAATTATCAGTAATATTTAATAATATCAAAGATAAAAGGAAAACATTAAAAACTATTATACTTTTAGAGTGTAAATGTAAAAAAAATGTACATTAAGTATTTTTGTCTTGACATTTAAAATTCTTTAAGATTATATTTAATGTAAACTAATAAAATTAACTTATAGAATCAGTAATTTCTTGTCAAATATGATTTTCTGAACGGTTGTTTTTAAATAATGCAATTTCTATCAAAAATTGAATCAATCAAAATATTATAAAAAGTTTTTGTAATATTATAATATTGATCAATATTTTGATCACCAATAAAGTATATTATAATTATTCTAAATAAAAAAAATGATGTTTTCTTACTATAATTGAAAAATTAATATTTGTAATTAAATGTCTACATGAAACAATGATATTGTTTTTGTTTTCTATTCCTAATGACTTACAATCATACTTCATTTTATAAACATTGACCCAATCACTGATTATATTTTTGAACTGTAAACGAGAGTTGGAAGTATTGTTAGTATTCTATAAACAATTTCAAAAATTTTTGAAATGCAAAATAGTTCGTGCTTCAGTTCTTAGCTTTTTAAGAATTGTGAATTGTGATACTTCTCAGCCAGTTTGGAGCAATTTTAAGATCTTTCACTTTTTTTTTTTCTTTATAAACATTATTATTATATTTTTATTATACTTTTCTATTTTTGGTATAAAATTTAATTTTTTATTTTAAAACATTTACTCAATGTCACAGTTGTTTCCTCTAACTTCATTGTTTTTGTTGTTCATATGTTGTCTATAGAGCTTCTGTGGTGGTTTTACCATCACAGAAGCTTTTTTTGAATGCTAAAATTCACACTTTTCTCCCACTTTTCAGCAATTCACTTATTAAAAACAAATGGCTACTTTCAGTGGCCTGTACCAGATTAGGCAGAATTCTATATTGAATGTCTATAGCAGATTTGAACTTTGGAATTTATAGATGTTTGATATAGAAAAGTAGCCAAAAAATTTTGTTTTTAATCACTGAATTGCAGGAAAGTGAGAGGAAGATGTGAATGTTAACATTTAGAATCTAGTTCCAGCTTTACAATTAATAAGTTAAAATATAACTTCTTTTTAAATGTGACTTCATGCAGTTTGTCAACTGCATGAATGGTTGCCTATATATTGCCCCAGAACCACTGTGTTCTAACTCCACTTTATGCAAAATTTGTTTTTTTTTTTTTTTTTTTTTTTTTTTTGCAATTTGAAAAAATTGTAGACCTGTAAATTCCCACTGTTGACTGTCTATCTGTCCATTTGTCTTTCTTTAATCTCGAGAACAGTGTTAGATAAATGAAATTCAAGACCAGATTTGGAAATCTTAAGTGCATGAGACCCTGATTAACTATATATGAACTTCCAATGCAAACTGGAAGTCATGTTATTTCAATTTAAAAATTTTCTTCTGAAAGGAGTTAGATACATGACCAGCATGACTCTATTGCTAATGGAGAAGTGTGACATACAGGGCAAGACACTGCAGTACTAATTTGAGGTGGAGAGCATATATTTTAAATTAAATAAATTAAAGATATGATTTAAAATTGCAGCCCGGCATTATGACAATGTCACAATAACTAATTGCTCTTTTACATTGTGTTCTGATGCTGCTGCTTTACATTTCTGTATAAATGAAATAAGAATATATTATTTCAGTCAGTAATAAAAAGCTTAAGATATATTGCTTTATGCTTGTTTCAAAACTCAGATTTTTGTCTTTATCTATTGATGGAAGTTCCAGGTATTGTCTTAGGGAAGCATCATAAGTGTGAGGGACGAACAAACCCACAATAAAGTGTTATTTTAAATTTTAATTATTGGAAACTTTAATCGCTTAAATTCGAACGTTTTATCGAGTTAGGCTAAAAGCCATAAAAATTATTTCCCACGGAATTTGTTCCTTGTTGAGTCGGATCAAGTTAGTCAGGGATGTGTCACCAGGAACTTTTGAGGGAGAAGACATATTGGACGTGCGACCGTTAAAGGCCATCACCTGACCTCATGGAAAAAACCCAAGAGGAATGAAAAAGAGAAAAGAAAAAAAGACCCCGAGGTCAGTCGTCATCCAAAGTCCGCCCAACAAAGTCGTCCTCCAGGATAAAAATCGTGACACCGGATTAAAACCGTGACCCAGGATTAAACCCGAGAGAAACATTCGTGCTGGAGTAAGCCTCTACACTCCTCTGTGCCTCCACACCAGTGAACGGACAAGATTCTGATTCAAGATTCAATGGTAAAGAACTGTCCATCGACAAGGTATTTATCAACCCGCGATTCGTTTGTAAACTCTCTCTCTCTCAACGGCCTAGTATATTTAAGAACGATGATATGCCCGATAGTATTTAGTATCTCTGTATAGTATTTAGTTCGACTTAATTAAAATTGTTATTTATTTGTTACTATGGAGTCCGAGTAAGTTACTTCCTCGTCTCTCTCCTCACCTCTACTCCGAATCCAAGCGCTCACACGCTACCGCTCGCGAATCTTTAGACGTAACGTCACGATTTCCGAGTCCCCCAGAGACTCGGTGGTGTCAGATTCAGGTCTCCTGACAGGGCGCCAAAGAGGTGCCGACCCTACGGTCACATAAGGATGTATAACTAAAGAATGGCAAAAATAAAAACTTTAGAAAATTTTGAATTTATGAAAGACTAGCATGAAATTTCAGTTGGAAATACATTAGATGCATTTCTAACAGAAAACAATGTGATTTGTTGGTTTTAAATGAGTTATTTTAAAATGTCCACTATGAATGCAAGATCTGAACACTATTTGAAAATTATCAGAAATATCAGTAAGACAAACTGCTAATAACAGTAAGACAAACTGAAAGTTATGAAAAACACTGAACTGTCTACTGGGTTTGGAGATTGCTTCAGAGTAAAAAACCTATCAATTAGAAAAATGGAAATGCTCATTTAATGCCAAAATTACAAAATAATGACATTCTGAAAATTAAAAAAAAATTTAATGGTAAATTATATTCTCAGTACAAAGATGAAGCTGAATTTAAATTTCATAACAATACATAAATCAAGTATTGAAAAAATATGATGTGAAATAATATAAAAAAGTTGATGCTCTGAAAACTTCACTAGTACAATTTGAATGTATCAATGTTCTACTCCAAGTACTGAATGAGAATCAGTTTCATGTCAACAGTTAAAAACACATTTATGATGACAAATCATATTTTAAATTTGCTAATCATTGAATTAATTCTAACATTGGTTACTACTTGACAAAGATTATCTGCTGATAAAAATGTAGTATTGAAAAACCAAATGAAATTTGAACAAATATTTTGGATGGATTAAAGCAGCTTATTCTTTCACATTTTTACTAATTAATCTTAGCAAACCTTCAAGAATTCTAACTTGACTATTTTGATGAGCTCATGAACAATGACTGAAAACAAATTGTCAATAGAGTTCATAATGGACCTCTTTCTATTATTAATGAATAGTATTATATGAAAAAACTAGAAGTTTTGCTTGAATAAAAAGATTGTTAAGAAAAAAATTTGCCACCTTTTAGTTATACATACCTAGCATTGCTGTTCATTCCCTTTTGCTTATCTTACAACTGGAATGTCTTCTTAATAATCCCACAGTGATTTTTGTGTAGATGCATTGTTTTCTGATGATGTATCAAAACTATCAAAAGTTAGCACTTCTTCTTGTGATGCATCAAAACTCTCATTTTTCAATTCCTAGTTAATGTGATTAAGTGACATTGTTACTGTCAATTGTGTTAATGGATGTCCTTTGAAACATGAATCTAGAATTGTACTGTACATATATTAAGTGTCTTCTTTTCCTCAACATTTTCTATATGATTTTCAGTGCTTTTTAGGAGGGAGGCTTTTAGTAATATTGTTTCAGAAATAGTGACTTCCACTACATCTTGGACAGTTAATTTAAGAAATTTTGTTAATGAAATTATTTTACTAGCTGTAACAATTCTTTTTTCCTAGAGATGCAAATGGTTGCATCATATCAAGGTTTCATCAATTACTGTAGACTGTTTCATGCAACATATTGTGTTCATATTTTGTCAGTAAAGCAAATTTCAACATCAGATTCCATCATAGTATAAATATATAGTTCAAGATATCAATCAATTATTAAAAGGAGTTCTACCTGGTGCAGCAGCTTTAAATTAAGTGTTTTGGTATCTTCTCTTCTTTCTCCTGTTCTTCTCTCAGTTAGTCAGCAGCTTTGATGGTCTTTTTAAATTAGAAATGATTAGTTTTACTTGTTGAATTTTGACTTTCAATTCTTTAGACAACCCAGAATATCTTTGCTCTTTAATTAATTGGCAAAACAGTTATAATACTGTAAAAAAAAAAAAGTTACAAAATATAAGATTGAGCAGATGGGCAAAATAATGTAAATGAACAGGATTCAAAGTTATCATTCAAACAGCAGCAGAAACATTTGAAGTTCTATCTGTGATGCATGAAACAACTTTCTCAATAGATATTTCTAGTTATGCAAAAAACTGTTGTTGAATACTCAATATACGAGATTCATTTATTTCTTTGATCTACTCAATATGATTAGATAATCTTCCCTGATAACTATAAAGTGAACTATAAGTCCAAGTAAGAATTAACATTGAAATTCTGTTCAAATTTCTGTTGTTGGGCTCATATAATGGGCAAAGTTTAAATATTTGTTTATGTACTTTTCCTTTTGCAATAGTGTAAGCTTAATCTATGTTGAATGTTAACTTTTTGTGAGGCTGTCAAGTTAAACATCCATTCAGAAATTGTACCAAATTTTTGAAATTGCCACTTTCTACAATATCAAATGGCAAACAATTTTCAACAAAAAAAATCTTATAGCATAAACTACAAGCCAACTAATGCTGTATGTTATAAGGCTAGATATCTGCTAACATACTACTAAATTATGAAACAATTTGGTACTAGAGGGAGATGTTAGGCACCATCTCTTAATAAATTTAATAATTATAATTTTTAATTAAATAATTTAGACTACTGGAAGAAAAGAATCAGTCCAGAGCGGGACTCAAACCTGCAACTCCTGCTTACCTTGCAGATGCATTGCCAATTACGCTACCTGGACCTCGATCCGATCTCTTCTTCCAGTATATATAACATTATGTTACAACCATAGATGATTATCGCAAACCCCAGCAAGGCATATACTGTAAGGTCTCGTTTTATGCGGTGGATATGTTCTACAGAAAAGCGCATATAAAAAATTCGCATAAATAAAAACTTTACTTGCCTTGAAAAAGTAGGGATACGTTCCGTAATTTTCTAAAATCACATAAAACCAAAACAACGAGTTAAAATTAACTTAAAACCGCATAAAAAAGTTTGCAGAAATTAAAAGAAATAGGCTGCTTAATAAATTACTTTGAATGTCTGAAAGAAATTCATATAAAAGCTTAAAATAAACTTGTATTCAAACTTAATTCAGTTTATTTTATTGAAAAGTAATACAAGGGGAATCCCCGAATTGCAAAAGCTTACTCTAAAAACAAATCACTGACATCTGGATGTGAAGAGTTAATTAAAACCCCTTTAGTTCCTCGCCCGAGTTAACTCGGGCAGGTTACATAGCGTTACATAAAACACAGTCCTTAAGGCCATTTTTGAAAATTTTTTTTGAATTTTTGGAATGTTTTTTAAGTCTCCAAATTTTTTAAAAATATTTAAAAATATACGGCCAGCTAGTGTTCACTCTACTTTAAACTCTTGTCCTCCCGTGACGTTTATGAGAATGCCCCGGGAAATCCAACTCCAGCTATGTTCAAGGTCATCCAGATGTGTAAACAATGACTCATTGGTGTAAAATTTCACAGAAGGGTGAGACAAAGGAAGTTAAACTTTGAAGCTTTTTCTCCAAAATTAACGCATTTCTTTCGTTTTTTTCAGTTTTAAGTATTTTTTATGTTTAATTACATTTATATCAAAAATTGCTAAGAACTAAAGCGATTAAGGTAGATCTAGCTGTCCTTTACATCCATAAACTTTATATGTCAGCAGAACAAATGGAGTGAGCTTTGAGCGTTCCACGATTTTTGAAAACTGTCTATATGCGGGCTTCCTAAACAAGCCTATATGTATGCTTGTCCAAGAAATTTTTGGATGAAATACAAACTGCACAACTTCAAAATCGCATAAAAATAATCCGCATAAAAAGAGACCTTACAGTATATAAACAAACAACAACATTACAACCCAATACATTATAAACTACAAGACAACTAATGCCATATGTTATCAGGCCAGATGCATCCCCAGCCAGCACTGTAATAAATGTCAATGGTTGTAGCATAATGTTATATATACTGGAAGAAGAGATCAGACCAGAGGTCCACGTAGCATAATTGGCAATGCATCTGCATGGTAAGCAGGAGTTGCAGGTTTGAGTCCTGTTCTGGGCTGATTCTTTTCTTCCAGTAGTCTAAATTATTTAATTAAAAATTATAATTATTAAATTTATTAAGAGATGGTGCTTAACATCTCCCTCTAGTACCAAATTGTTTCATAATTTAGTAGTATGTTAGCCGATGTCTAACCTGATAACATATGGCATTAGTTGGCTTGTAATTTATAATATATCGGATTGTAATGCTGTTGTTTGTCTTGTAGCATAGTCAAGAACTTCTTGCACTGGACACTATCAGAAGAATGGGGTTGTTTGGAAACCAAGACTATTTCCATTATCATTCTGGACTTTTCAAAACTGATGTTTTGCAGTAAGGTGTTTCCTGAATGACTATAAATTCTTCCATATATGGTGCATTTGACTCTGGCATTAAATGAAGCAATAATTTAATTATTGAATAAATAAACTTACATGTATACATAAGTATCAGAAGTTTCACTTACCTGTTCCTATCTATCTACTCTGATGAAACATTCCTATATCCAATTAATTTTTGTATTCTTTCCTTTTTACTTGTCTTTTTGCTATTAATCTGAATTTTACAAATCAGGCTAAAAATGCAATAAATTAAAATAAAAAATAAGTAAACTAAAACTTTAAAATATCTTGTTACACAGTTGTGAACACTAGCAAATTAGTGAATTATTGATTTTTGTGCAATAGCTATTAATCACTGATGTCTCAGAACAAGACTAGAATGTATTATATAAATGTCTGATATAGTTTTGATATCAGGTTGCCAGATTATTTTTCACTATTTCATTGTTAGATGACTGTAAAATTGCAAAAGATTGCTGCAGCTTAGGACCACACTTTGAACTTGTGATTTCTATTTTTCATCACATCACAAGAGCAAGATAAAACAAAGTTTTATACAAATTTCTTTAACAATCCACGAAAAACCCTTTTTTTACGAGTGTTATGTCACAAGTAACTTCCACAAGTACTTTCGACCTCCACCGAGGTCTGCTTCAGGTGGTGACTGGCCATGTTTCGACCCGATCGTCGTAACGATGTTGCCAACGATGTAAATAAATAAATGTGCGCGTCGGGTTTCACTCCTCTAACTGCCATTGCTCGAACTCCTTGAATAAATACTTCCACGCCAAGAGCAATGGCGGTTAGAGGGTGAAACCCGACGCGCACATTTATTTATTTACATCGTTGGCAACATCGTTACGACGGTCGGGTCGAAACACGGCCAGTCACCACCTGAAGCAGACCTCGGTGGAGGTCGAAAGTACTTGTGGAAGTTAATTGTGACATAACACTCGTAAAAAAAGGTTTTTTCATGGATTGTTATTATTCAACGCAGTGTTAAGTTGCTGGAAGTCGTTTATCTTGACAAATTTCTTTACATTTTCTTTTAAAATAAGACCATAAATCACAAAAATATTCTAAAATTATATAAAACTCCCAATTGCCTAATCCAAAATTTATGGTTTAAGCAATTGGGGCAGTTACACCTAAATTGGTTTAAAATTGCAAAAAATGGGAAATAATCACACAATCTAGCAATCCTGGGCAATGCTGTTAATGATACTTCTCAAAATATTGAGTATCAGGCACTTCTTTAAAGTATTGATATTGTAAAGTGTCAATGGTATCGATATCAGTCCATATTTAATGTAAACTTGGTAAAAATAGAAGTGATATTGTCATAAAATTTTTTTTTAAATTATGGCGCGAAGTCGAAATGGCTGTTTCTAAGGATAATCGATTTTTGTGAAGCAATAATCTGTATCCAAAATCACTTTCATGTTATTGTACATACAATTAAAGCTTCCTATTATTTAATTAAATAATTTATTTGTCAAAATAAATATGTAATTCAATATGTCTGNTATATTTGTTATATACGTTTTCATTTTCATCATTGATGATTATAAAATGAAAATATTGATGAACTCTGAAAAACATCTAATATGTCTTGCATCCTGCAATATTAAATATTCAGCCAAGATTTAACTCTCTGCAAAAATAAACAAGCACATCTGTCTCATTAATATACAAATTTGCTTTTGTCCTAATAAATGATAATAAGTAGTAAAAGTATTAGTATAACAAAGATATATTTGAAATTAAATTTCTTTGATTTTTTTATCAGTTAATATTTTATTTATTTATTTTATTTTTATGTATGTATGTATATATGTGGAATCTTGTAAAATATTCTCAGATAAAAGGAGTGTGTGAATGAAAAAAGTTTAAGAAGCCCTGCTCTATAATAATCATAGAAAATGTTAAATGTACAAAATTTTGTGGAAATGAAGAAAATAAATATACTCTGTAAATTATTTCATATATGTTTGATTAAAAAACAAAGCTTACATTTAGTTTTAATATATTTGTATTTAATTGATATTTTTAGAAGTATTATTTTAAACATACAAGACCAGAAAGACCTAGTGGTTTGAGAATATATGAATGCCATGTAGGAATAGCTTCAGAGGAACAAAAAATAGCAAGTTATGATAATTTCAGGATAAACGTTATCCCTCGAATAGCTAAACAAGGTATTAATTTAACTTATTCTAATGATGTGAAAAATATAAATTTTAGTTTTATGATCCAACAACTATGAATGTGATATAATAGAATTTTTTTTATTATAGTAAATGGAGAGCCTGCACCATTAGAATCTGATGAAGTAAAACATATCCGTAAAGAACTTCAAGTGATTAGAGATCATGTTAATCATTTACTTGATCGTCTTGAGCCAAGAACTATTTCTGTTAATACTGAGAAAGGTCATTTTTTTATTTTGTTATTAAATTTGTTATTTTAGAATTGAACTGTATTAAATATACTGGAAAAGTTTATTTTTTAAATGGAAAGGGCATGCCCAAGGCACCAAGATGATGGAGCACCAAAATTCCAAACTTGTTACATGGGTGAACTAATAAATTCATAGAAAACTGTCACATACAAGTATGAAAAATTATATTAATAAAAAATATTTTTATGATTTCTAAAATTATAACAGACTAATGAGTGCTTATTCAAAAGTTAATAAAAGTTATTCAAAATTATTTAAGTTTGTGGCACCTTTTGATTTGGCAACTGGAATAAGCCTGTTGCCAAATTCTTTGGCTTGATTCTGTATTTTAATAATCATCTATTTAATACTTTTATTAATAAATTAAAAACAGAAATTTGAAAGAATCAGAAAATTTAAAACATTTTGAATGTTAATGTTAAATTTTCTTAATAAATTAATGATAATGTCAAATACAGATAATTTGACAATATTTATTAAATCCTATAATGAAAGCATATACTGTATATACCATAATTATAGTGTAAATACAATACTACTTTGTATTTCAAACCATAAATTTGAGAGAAATTTGATCCAGAGCTTGAATGATGCTTCCATATTCAAACTGGGTGCACAGTGAAAAATTGCACTCACTGTGTAAACATCATCTGTTGTGTACCTAAGTTGTGTTTTCCGTGATTTTTCACTTTATATATGTTGTGTTTAGTTATGTATAACCCCTACCTATTAACCATGATATCCAAAAAGTGTGTAGAAACAATGAAGTCTGAGAGGAAGGATGTAGTATGAATGATTGAAGTGAAAAAGGAACTTATTGCAAAGCATAAAAGTGCTACTACACATGTCACTGATCCTGGTGACCATGTTTAAGATGCCAAAGTCAACAATGTGCACCATTCTTAAGCATAAGGAAATGATAAAATCAGCAAATGTGCTAAAGGTATGACAACATTGACCTCTATGAGATTGCATGTTATTGAGATGGAAAAATGCCTCATGGTGTGGATAAATTCATAGCAACTGGCATATCAAGTAGCTGAATAATGACTTTAAGAAATGGGACATTGCAACTCCTCACTAAGATACAGTAAATTCAATTTTTATTTTATTATTTTATACAGTATATAAATATTTTATTTATTGTTTTTATATGTTAATTTTTTATATAGGGCATTTAATTGTGTTTCTTTTACCTTAAATTAGGTATATTTACTGTTTATTGAAATGGGTATTGTTTAGGGGCTGCAAACAGATTAATTCACTTTCCATTATTTCTAATGGGAAAAATTGATTCAGACTTAAACAATTCAGAATTTGAATAATAACCTTCTGGAATGAATTAAATTTGAAGTATAAGGTAATTTTTTAATTTTAATTAAAAAAATTGCCTTATANAATGATGCTTCCATATTCAAACTGGGTGCACAGTGAAAAATTGCACTCACTGTGTAAACATCATCTGTTGTGTACCTAAGTTGTGTTTTCCGTGATTTTTCACTTTATATATGTTGTGTTTAGTTATGTATAACCCCTACCTATTAACCATGATATCCAAAAAGTGTGTAGAAACAATGAAGTCTGAGAGGAAGGATGTAGTATGAATGATTGAAGTGAAAAAGGAACTTATTGCAAAGCATAAAAGTGCTACTACACATGTCACTGATCCTGGTGACCATGTTTAAGATGCCAAAGTCAACAATGTGCACCATTCTTAAGCATAAGGAAATGATAAAATCAGCAAATGTGCTAAAGGTATGACAACATTGACCTCTATGAGATTGCATGTTATTGAGATGGAAAAATGCCTCATGGTGTGGATAAATTCATAGCAACTGGCATATCAAGTAGCTGAATAATGACTTTAAGAAATGGGACATTGCAACTCCTCACTAAGATACAGTAAATTCAATTTTTATTTTATTATTTTATACAGTATATAAATATTTTATTTATTGTTTTTATATGTTAATTTTTTATATAGGGCATTTAATTGTGTTTCTTTTACCTTAAATTAGGTATATTTACTGTTTATTGAAATGGGTATTGTTTAGGGGCTGCAAACAGATTAATTCACTTTCCATTATTTCTAATGGGAAAAATTGATTCAGACTTAAACAATTCAGAATTTGAATAATAACCTTCTGGAATGAATTAAATTTGAAGTATAAGGTAATTTTTTAATTTTAATTAAAAAAATTGCCTTATACTTTAATAATTTAATTTTAATTAAATTTTATTTTGCAATTATAATTCAATACATATTTAATATTTTTTATTATTTGTTTTCTTGTTCTGATGTGTTTCTAGCAATGTACATTTATATTTTCTTCAATGTATATTTTTTATATTATCATTGTTGTTATTTCATTTATTTAAATATTTGATTTAGTGTAATATTCAATATTGCATTTGAGGCTGAAAAAGGAAAAAATATCTAGCAATATTAATAATTGTGCATTGCTTTATTTCAGTCTGCCTTTGATGATCTAACCACAACATCTTGCATTACTTTATGATGATCTCATATTTATGTTGCATTTTTTAAAGAATATTAATTATATTTATATATTAATGAAATTACTATAAATAATATGTTAAAAATTGATAAATAACAGCATTTTTATTTTGTATTACCATTGGTCTTTCTTTAAGATAATGTGGGAAAAATTAATAAAAAGTAAAAAAATTAAAAATAGGCAGGTTACAATTAAGTTAATTGTCAAATGGACATTATGATAGTATGTATTGAACCTTAATGATTTGAGATTTTGATATTTCAGATTTTTCTTGTAAAATACAATGTTGTCTTTAAATAATTATAATTATATATACAGTAGAACCTCGATTATCCGGACTAATTGGGGATGAAGGTAGTCCGGATAAGGGAAAATCCGGATAATCGAAACAAATACTTTAATTTGTCTTTTAATGATAATACAACACGTTTTCTTTGCGATGACATATCGGCAATATTAAAAGTAAATACTGTATTTAAATCGTGATCAAATTTTCAAGAAACAAACGTTCATATTGAATTTGGACTACTACTGACCAACGCTAACAGACTACCTATTGTTTAAAAGGCCCTCTGGTGGCGCAAGAAGACAGATTTTATAAAATAAAAAGCAGTTGAAACTGCATTTTTATGAATAAAAATTTGACAAACTATTTATCGTTTTATGACGAGTAAAATTTTTTCGTCGCGTTCGCGGCTTTTAAGTAATGCATAAACCTTCGAGGCGCGAGGCCCTTCGGACCGCGAGGCATAGGCGGTGGCCCACGTCGTCCATGCCTTACGCCGCCCTTGGTCATAGAAATGATGTAATTTGAATATAAATTATTTATAAATACGTATGTCAAGTTATATTTTTATTACGACGTAAAATATATTTAAGAGTTTACGACCACTGTGCTGGGTGAGACGTTATTGAAACAAAAAAAGTTATGCATTCCATCACGTACATAAACAGTGTCGTAATTCGCCAAGTGCAGATCAGCAAATTCGTAAAATTTTTGTTTATTTTGAACAATCCGGATAATCGAAAATCCGGATAATGGAGGTCCGGATAATGGAGGTTCTACTGTATATGCATGCATGACATAATATGAGAAGGCAAAATTAACTATTGGATCAGAACTTAGCTAACTAATTTCATAGAAATGTTTTTTGGAAGAAAAGTAACATTTGAATTAGAGAGCAGATTAAACCTCCTTTCTCTGTTCAACACTTCCTCTACCTACTTATAGGAGGGGGATCATTCCCTTAATATCCCTTCTGCCTATATATATTGAGAAACACAAAAATTTAAATACTGAAATTTACTGATATTCTTAGAAAAGCAAATACAAGATGAAAGTCAAAATGAGAATTATTGGAATGCTTAAATTGTAAAAGATTGAAAGCTATAAGCTGAAAAGAATTACAGTAGAGCATTGTTTATATGAAAGCCGATCAACTGAAACGTCGGTTAACTGCCGCATACTAGCCTAATTCTGTTCGGCGACTTCTCGACCTTTGGTTGATCATACGTCGTTACCCTTGCTATCAAAAGTTTGTCTGCTTGGGGTGTCTTGTTTGTAGTCACGAGCCGTGCAGTTTGGACTCACTGGATGCCTTCCACTTAGGAAGGTATCCAGTGAGTCTAAACTGCACAATCTCTCTTCCAGTGATCCATTTTTCCACAGACATAACAACTAACCTTAGGAGGTTGTTCAACTGCACTCCGTGTCATGGGAATAATTTTCCTGTCAATTCTTTCTTTGAGTCCTGATGCTATCTAGCTTCCCCGCTGTTGATTGTCGGCTCACTACTTGTCACTTCCGCAAACTTTTCTATGAATTTGGCTAATTTCGCAGGCTTGCTCCATCCTTTCCTTTCCTGTAATATCATGTATTTCCTTGCGTCGTGAGGTAAGAGCATCTTTAGGTGGTCTGCTACTGTTAGCTTAACGAGTTCTTCTACCGTCCCCACCTCTCTACTATCTACATAGTACCTATAAAGGTCTTCCAGATGCAATGTGAATTGAGGCCATGTCTCTTCCGGATAGTGTTCTGCCCGCCTAAATCCCCTTAAATATTCCACAGGTGAGAGTCTCAACTCTTTGAGAATAAACACTTTTAAGGAAGGGTAGTGTCTGACTTTATCTACCAACAATTTTGTTAGAGCTGCTTTACATTTTTTGGATAGTATGCTCAGTACTATTTGTCCCTGTAATTCTACTGGGACCTCGTAGGTCTCCAAAATCACTTTGACCATACAAAACCACGATGGTACTGCCTCCTGTTCTTCTGGCATTTTGGGAAGTGTCCCCTTTATCCTACAAGCATAATCATCAAAATTTGCTTTGCGAATATTGTCCTCTGCATCCCAGGTCTCTTTTTGTATCTTATCCCACTCTAACTCTATTTCTGCCTTCCTCGCCTCGGACTCGATTTCTGCTGTCCTCACCTTGGCCTCAGACTCGATTTTCGCAAGTTTAATTCGTAGCTTAAGTGCTTTGATTTCATCCCCTGGGACACCTTTGTCCCACTCCCACTGTTTCTGCCTGTCTCCGGTCGTCTGACATCCCTGGCTCAGTGTATTCCCAATCCCTTGCCTTTGAACCCTGCGATTTTACACGTCTAGGTATCTCTGTGCTAGATAGAGCAAAATATTTTACCTGGGTCAATGATTGCCGGTGTTGTTCTGTCTTTATGTCAGTCTCTTGCATTGCAGATCAGCCTTTCCGATCCATGGTACAGTAGAACCTCAAAAACTCGGCCTAATGTGGACCGAAGGGTGGCCGAGTTTGTGAAAATGCCAGGTTATCAGGAATGGGGTTAAAAAAAATAAGTACGAGTGTTTTCTCAGAAAATACTGTACCGTACTTGTATGTATTGTTTACTTGAGAATATAACAGAGAATAAACTGCCCAAATACCCTTAAACAAAGGAAAACTACGTACTTTATGAAGGCATAGAGCCTTTACTACATGAAAATGAAAATTAATGAATACACTGTGTACAGTAATTTACCTGATAAGACAGACCTCAGAAAAATACTTTATGAGAGCTTTTATACTTTTATAAAGCTGTCTATAATGAAAATTAATTAACTA